>NC_142378.1:5000-165000 GCF_059441005.1 Hippichthys cyanospilos
ACCCTAACCCTAACCCTAACCCTAACCCTAACCCTAACCCTAACCCTAACCCTAACCCTAACCCTAACCCTAACCCTAACCCTAACCCTAACCCTAACCCTAACCCTAACCCTAACCCTAACCCTAACCCTAACCCTAACCCTAACCCTAACCCTAACCCTAACCCTAACCCTAACCCTAACCCTAACCCTAACCCTAACCCTAACCCTAACCCTAACCCTAACCCTAACCCTAACCCTAACCCTAACCCTAACCCTAACCCTAACCCTAACCCTAACCCTAACCCTAACCCTAACCCTAACCCTAACCCTAACCCTAACCCTAACCCTAACCCTAACCCTAACCCTAACCCTAACCCTAACCCTAACCCTAACCCTAACCCTAACCCTAACCCTAACCCTAACCCTAACCCTAACCCTAACCCTAACCCTAACCCTAACCCTAACCCTAACCCTAACCCTAACCCTAACCCTAACCCTAACCCTAACCCTAACCCTAACCCTAACCCTAACCCTAACCCTAACCCTAACCCTAACCCTAACCCTAACCCTAACCCTAACCCTAACCCTAACCCTAACCCTAACCCTAACCCTAACCCTAACCCTAACCCTAACCCTAACCCTAACCCTAACCCTAACCCTAACCCTAACCCTAACCCTAACCCTAACCCTAACCCTAACCCTAACCCTAACCCTAACCCTAACCCTAACCCTAACCCTAACCCTAACCCTAACCCTAACCCTAACCCTAACCCTAACCCTAACCCTAACCCTAACCCTAACCCTAACCCTAACCCTAACCCTAACCCTAACCCTAACCCTAACCCTAACCCTAACCCTAACCCTAACCCTAACCCTAACCCTAACCCTAACCCTAACCCTAACCCTAACCCTAACCCTAACCCTAACCCTAACCCTAACCCTAACCCTAACCCTAACCCTAACCCTAACCCTAACCCTAACCCTAACCCTAACCCTAACCCTAACCCTAACCCTAACCCTAACCCTAACCCTAACCCTAACCCTAACCCTAACCCTAACCCTAACCCTAACCCTAACCCTAACCCTAACCCTAACCCTAACCCTAACCCTAACCCTAACCCTAACCCTAACCCTAACCCTAACCCTAACCCTAACCCTAACCCTAACCCTAACCCTAACCCTAACCCTAACCCTAACCCTAACCCTAACCCTAACCCTAACCCTAACCCTAACCCTAACCCTAACCCTAACCCTAACCCTAACCCTAACCCTAACCCTAACCCTAACCCTAACCCTAACCCTAACCCTAACCCTAACCCTAACCCTAACCCTAACCCTAACCCTAACCCTAACCCTAACCCTAACCCTAACCCTAACCCTAACCCTAACCCTAACCCTAACCCTAACCCTAACCCTAACCCTAACCCTAACCCTAACCCTAACCCTAACCCTAACCCTAACCCTAACCCTAACCCTAACCCTAACCCTAACCCTAACCCTAACCCTAACCCTAACCCTAACCCTAACCCTAACCCTAACCCTAACCCTAACCCTAACCCTAACCCTAACCCTAACCCTAACCCTAACCCTAACCCTAACCCTAACCCTAACCCTAACCCTAACCCTAACCCTAACCCTAACCCTAACCCTAACCCTAACCCTAACCCTAACCCTAACCCTAACCCTAACCCTAACCCTAACCCTAACCCTAACCCTAACCCTAACCCTAACCCTAACCCTAACCCTAACCCTAACCCTAACCCTAACCCTAACCCTAACCCTAACCCTAACCCTAACCCTAACCCTAACCCTAACCCTAACCCTAACCCTAACCCTAACCCTAACCCTAACCCTAACCCTAACCCTAACCCTAACCCTAACCCTAACCCTAACCCTAACCCTAACCCTAACCCTAACCCTAACCCTAACCCTAACCCTAACCCTAACCCTAACCCTAACCCTAACCCTAACCCTAACCCTAACCCTAACCCTAACCCTAACCCTAACCCTAACCCTAACCCTAACCCTAACCCTAACCCTAACCCTAACCCTAACCCTAACCCTAACCCTAACCCTAACCCTAACCCTAACCCTAACCCTAACCCTAACCCTAACCCTAACCCTAACCCTAACCCTAACCCTAACCCTAACCCTAACCCTAACCCTAACCCTAACCCTAACCCTAACCCTAACCCTAACCCTAACCCTAACCCTAACCCTAACCCTAACCCTAACCCTAACCCTAACCCTAACCCTAACCCTAACCCTAACCCTAACCCTAACCCTAACCCTAACCCTAACCCTAACCCTAACCCTAACCCTAACCCTAACCCTAACCCTAACCCTAACCCTAACCCTAACCCTAACCCTAACCCTAACCCTAACCCTAACCCTAACCCTAACCCTAACCCTAACCCTAACCCTAACCCTAACCCTAACCCTAACCCTAACCCTAACCCTAACCCTAACCCTAACCCTAACCCTAACCCTAACCCTAACCCTAACCCTAACCCTAACCCTAACCCTAACCCTAACCCTAACCCTAACCCTAACCCTAACCCTAACCCTAACCCTAACCCTAACCCTAACCCTAACCCTAACCCTAACCCTAACCCTAACCCTAACCCTAACCCTAACCCTAACCCTAACCCTAACCCTAACCCTAACCCTAACCCTAACCCTAACCCTAACCCTAACCCTAACCCTAACCCTAACCCTAACCCTAACCCTAACCCTAACCCTAACCCTAACCCTAACCCTAACCCTAACCCTAACCCTAACCCTAACCCTAACCCTAACCCTAACCCTAACCCTAACCCTAACCCTAACCCTAACCCTAACCCTAACCCTAACCCTAACCCTAACCCTAACCCTAACCCTAACCCTAACCCTAACCCTAACCCTAACCCTAACCCTAACCCTAACCCTAACCCTAACCCTAACCCTAACCCTAACCCTAACCCTAACCCTAACCCTAACCCTAACCCTAACCCTAACCCTAACCCTAACCCTAACCCTAACCCTAACCCTAACCCTAACCCTAACCCTAACCCTAACCCTAACCCTAACCCTAACCCTAACCCTAACCCTAACCCTAACCCTAACCCTAACCCTAACCCTAACCCTAACCCTAACCCTAACCCTAACCCTAACCCTAACCCTAACCCTAACCCTAACCCTAACCCTAACCCTAACCCTAACCCTAACCCTAACCCTAACCCTAACCCTAACCCTAACCCTAACCCTAACCCTAACCCTAACCCTAACCCTAACCCTAACCCTAACCCTAACCCTAACCCTAACCCTAACCCTAACCCTAACCCTAACCCTAACCCTAACCCTAACCCTAACCCTAACCCTAACCCTAACCCTAACCCTAACCCTAACCCTAACCCTAACCCTAACCCTAACCCTAACCCTAACCCTAACCCTAACCCTAACCCTAACCCTAACCCTAACCCTAACCCTAACCCTAACCCTAACCCTAACCCTAACCCTAACCCTAACCCTAACCCTAACCCTAACCCTAACCCTAACCCTAACCCTAACCCTAACCCTAACCCTAACCCTAACCCTAACCCTAACCCTAACCCTAACCCTAACCCTAACCCTAACCCTAAACCCTAACCCTAACCCTAACCCTAACCCTAACCCTAACCCTAACCCTAACCCTAACCCTAACCCTAACCCTAACCCTAACCCTAACCCTAACCCTAACCCTAACCCTAACCCTAACCCTAACCCTAACCCTAACCCTAACCCTAACCCTAACCCTAACCCTAACCCTAACCCTAACCCTAACCCTAACCCTAACCCTAACCCTAACCCTAACCCTAACCCTAACCCTAACCCTAACCCTAACCCTAACCCTAACCCTAACCCTAACCCTAACCCTAACCCTAACCCTAACCCTAACCCTAACCCTAACCCTAACCCTAACCCTAACCCTAACCCTAACCCTAACCCTAACCCTAACCCTAACCCTAACCCTAACCCTAACCCTAACCCTAACCCTAACCCTAACCCTAACCCTAACCCTAACCCTAACCCTAACCCTAACCCTAACCCTAACCCTAACCCTAACCCTAACCCTAACCCTAACCCTAACCCTAACCCTAACCCTAACCCTAACCCTAACCCTAACCCTAACCCTAACCCTAACCCTAACCCTAACCCTAACCCTAACCCTAACCCTAACCCTAACCCTAACCCTAACCCTAACCCTAACCCTAACCCTAACCCTAACCCTAACCCTAACCCTAACCCTAACCCTAACCCTAACCCTAACCCTAACCCTAACCCTAACCCTAACCCTAACCCTAACCCTAACCCTAACCCTAACCCTAACCCTAACCCTAACCCTAACCCTAACCCTAACCCTAACCCTAACCCTAACCCTAACCCTAACCCTAACCCTAACCCTAACCCTAACCCTAACCCTAACCCTAACCCTAACCCTAACCCTAACCCTAACCCTAACCCTAACCCTAACCCTAACCCTAACCCTAACCCTAACCCTAACCCTAACCCTAACCCTAACCCTAACCCTAACCCTAACCCTAACCCTAACCCTAACCCTAACCCTAACCCTAACCCTAACCCTCTAACCCTAACCCTAACCCTAACCCTAACCCTAACCCTAACCCTAACCCTAACCCTAACCCTAACCCTAACCCTAACCCTAACCCTAACCCTAACCCTAACCCTAACCCTAACCCTAACCCTAACCCTAACCCTAACCCTCTAACCCTAACCCTAACCCTAACCCTAACCCTAACCCTAACCCTAACCCTAACCCTAACCCTAACCCTAACCCTAACCCTAACCCTAACCCTAACCCTAACCCTAACCCTAACCCTAACCCTAACCCTAACCCTAACCCTAACCCCAGGGGTGGACTCCCTGTCCAATCCATATCCTAACACTCAACCGTTACTGGGGAAGTTGTCTAATTTACTAACCAATTGTGGGAAAAAAAAACCCCACCCCGACCCTAAAACCCAACCGTACCGGGGGGGTACAGGAAAACACCCGATCCAATCCAAAGGCAGTAAAATAAAGTATAACAAAATACAATGAATGAAAAAGAAAATGAAATATAATAAAGTGAAATGATAGGACAGGTAATGGAAAGAAAGATGAAAATAAAATAAAATAAAATAAAATACAATAAAATAAAATAAAATAAAATACATTGAAATAAAATATAACAAAATTAAAGTAAAAATTAAACATTAAAAAGAAAACAACGCCAACCAAACCAGATCTTCGACGGCGCAGTGCGAACGACGGTTCGACGGCCGGGCGGCGGGAACGGGGATACCGTCCACCGAACCCAGTGACCGAACGGACAAAGACCCGCCCCGATAAAGACGGCAAAAATGAGAGAGAGGGGTCTTGCGGTACGTTGACCAAAACGTCTAAGCGATTGACCGGTTTAAATGAATACGGGGATCTTCCCCAGCTCGTGTACATCCCGAACCCCCGGGGACAAACGCGAAAGGCGGCCTCCGGGGTGGCAAGGGACAGACGACCTCAAGAGCCAAAAACACAGCGGGCGCAACCCCATCGGGGTGCCGAACTTGGACAAATGAGGGGATTCGAAGCGTCCCCAGTGTGGAGCGTGCGCTACGAGGTAGGGCTTCGGCCTCAACTCGGATCCTTTCCCAAAAACCTAACCCTAACCCTCCCTATTTTCACAAAAACCTAACCCTAACCCATATACGCCATGACCCCCGAAACGCCTTTTGCGGGGGGCGCAGCGGCTCGCCGACCACATATTTGGATTCCGGGTGGAATCCTACCCCGCTTTTATGCCGCTCTCGTCCACCTGCCGCCCTTCCTTCTTAGATGTCGCGTCCGGGACATCTTCAAAAACATCCCTATTTCCCTCCTCCTCTAACCTCCTCTAACCTTAACCCAAAACAAATATGAATCCAATCCCTAATGAGTGTGCTCTTCTGACGACGTTTCGGCGAATGAGCGGCGAATAAGCGCCTTCTTCGGGTCAATGGCTCACTTATTAAGCTGAGGTCCTTCCTCAACAGCCAAAAGCCAAGTGGCTGCCTGTCATTTGTGACTTCGCCCTATATATAGCTACGTCAATATTTTTAAATGAAAGAAACATTTGAAATTAGATTTAACCCTTCTATTACCAAAACCTATGCTACTGTTATCTTATATTGTATGAAAGTGATCACTTAGTATATATAATTTTAATATTATATATTATATATTAATGAATAATATGTATATATTATGTATTGTATACATTACATATACACTATATGATTTAATGATATTAATATATTATAACATATTACTAAATGACTATATTGTATTATATTGTAATGCTTTTGTTTGATCCCCTATATTATATTAATGAGATCCTTATTATGTATATTACTATTGTGTTTCGTCCTAGTATATAAAATTATCAATTCATGTGTTAGTTCACCTCTTATTTTATCCATTCTAATTGTTCTTTGGAGCTCTACTATTCACGTAATGATTATTATTTCATGTTAGTTTGTGTCTCATTCCTATATATCAATTTGTAGGGTTAGTTAATCCCTTAAATTAATTTGCATTCTAGGGTTAGGGTTATATATTAGAAAATTGTTTTAACTTTGTTATTTCATTGACAGAACCAGCAATCAACGAACTGGAAAAACTTTTTTTTATAGGTAAGTGCATGCTGGGCTAAGTGCACACTCATACTAACTACAAATTCATAACAAGGGAAGTTATTAATTGGTAAATGAACAGGTAAGTATTTGTAAATTGGGAATGGGGGCGGCGGTATTTAAAAACTATACCAACATCACACTTGTTAGAAAAATAGAAACAAAGTTCATTTTTCCAGTCTGTAGTAATTTAATGGAAACCACATTGTATTTGTTATTCTTCTAATGTGATATTAACCCATTGAATCAATATGGGATTACGATGCCTCGAGGTCTCCATGGCCCGTTTGCTTCGCGTTCTTCTGGTGCGACACCTTCAATTCTGCAATAAAAACATAATTAATGTAGGACCTCCGTAGATGCTAGTGAGGGGGGATAGGGTTAGCGTCTCTCCCCCTCAAGTTGTTCTTGAGCCAACCAGCGAAATAGTGAAAATGGTTTTGTTTGTTCCTGGATGTCAATTTTCTCGTGTTTATTTCCAAACGTATCGGATCGAATTTGTAATGTGATATTTTGGTTATGATTAGAATGAATATTATTGATTTTCTGGTCAGGGTTAAGATGAACAGAAGGGACTGGCGCCCTCAAGTGGTCGAATTGGGAGTTTCCTCCAGGTGAGTGGTTGTATTTAGAATGAGATAAAGGGGAAGTATTCTCCGCTGGGTTAGGGTTAGAGCGAGCAGAATGAGCTGGTGCGCGCAAGTGGTCAGGTTTGGAATTACGTCTGGATGAATAATTGTTTGGAGTGAGATTAAGTATTGCTCGGGGAGTTAAAGTTAGGAGGAACAGAAGGGACTGGCGCCCTCAAGTGGTCGAATTTGGAATTCACTTCCTGGTGAATGGTGTTAGATCTTCAGCTTGATTAATTTCCTCCACCACCACCCTGGAAGGGGCGGAATGAAAAAAGTGAAAACCAACAAAACTTGTTAAACTGACACACAATGTATCTTACCTTTACTATTTCTTCTCTTCATATTATAAGCAGTTTTAAAAAACTACCATGTATCCCCCCCCCCCCCCCCATCCAAGTTAGCATGTTCATCTGCTCCCGAAGCATTGCCATTCCTGGAGAAAAAAAAAAATTGTTCTTTTTCTCGTTAGACTCAGTTACAAGTAAGTGAAATGAAATCTTGCCTTTGGTCTCTTCCACTGAAGCACGTGTGGTTATGCTGCAATTTCTTTTCATCCAATGCAGATCTTGAACACAAAATCCCGCACATGCTTGCACAAACATTTTGAAACATTTGCATCACACACATTTGTAACTGCGCACCACACGCATTGAGTGTTGCAAAGTGCACACCCCCTGCATTTGTGACGAAAGATAAAAATTCAATCCCGGGTATAGGTTGGCAGAGTACTCCAAAAAGTTCCTCTGCTAAATAACGCATTTGTGCACTTGGAACTTACTTCATGAGAAATCTTGGAGCATTATGCGATCGCCCGCCTCAGTCCACTGCATCAAATCTGGGGGAGGGGGGTAAAAATGAAGACGTTTGAATTTTAATCACATTTCATTTGGGATACTTTGTACCATAGGTGTCAAAGTCAAGGCCCGGGGGCCAGATCCGGCCCGCTGCCTCACTTTTTGTGGCCCTTGAAATGCTGATTTTTCTTCAGCTTTCTGGCTAAAATACCCAATCTGCAAGTTATCTTTAAATTTTAATAATTTGGGAAGAAAAACAAATTCTTATTCTCCAAATCTCTTTTGAACAGTCTTTGCCGGCTTCTGATATCTGTTGGAACTTCCACATTTGTTCGTAGTTTTGATTGCGGGCTCAATTGAATAATAGTATATTGTTTACATACCTTTGTGAAAGATTCCTGCGCGTTCGGGTATGAGCCGGGATAAACACACATGCACACGTTCATCGCGTCAACAGCACTTCCAAGATTTATTACCAAATTGTCTAATGCAGTTTACAAGCCAATTGTCCGTGTCATAGTGAGAATGATGCCGGTTCCTCATCCGCCATTTGCCGGTCCACCGAATGGGGGTTGTCGCCGGTCCATTCATCATGTTGGGTTGTTTCCTGTCCTCTGCTGCCCCCTTTCGGTTGGAGGATTCCAGTCCAGACGTTTCAGCAACGTTTTTTTTTGCGCCATTATATAGGCCTGACTTTCATTGTTACATTCATCCGATCGTCTAACTCCTCCATCATACGGTACGATATTTCAGTATTTTATTGTTTTCGCCCGTAGGTGTGTGTGTGTGTGTGTGTGTGTGTGTGTGTGTGTGTCCCCACCGTGCCAGACCTGTGGACGCCAATCACCTCTGTATATTCGAGGTCGATCATCAAACAATGCATTCTGGAGGACTTTACCCCCACTCCTATCTTTTGTGGCGTCCCTCTTTTGTTATTGCCACCAGTACGTCCATGACTGTCTAGTCCTCAATACGTAATACGATTTGTGCCCTATGGATACGTCGTGTCCCTGTTTTACTGGCTGCATCACAAAGACAAATGATCGCACCAGGTGTTGACCTCCCGGGCCGGCTCCACAGAAAGTTGCTACTCTGAATTTTACTTGCCAATCAACCTACTTGAAACTACATTCCTTCATATCAAATCTTGGTGAAGGTGTGATCAACACACTTAAGATGTATTGGAATTCACAGTCATTCCGGCCCTCTGACAGAAACTGTCACTACAATGCGGCCCAAAACAAAAATTTGTTTGACACCACCGCTTCATACCAACCTCAGGCTTCTTGGAGTATCACGCGGTAGGCTGGGCTGTTACTCCTTCGAATCTCGGAAAGGGGAAAAAAAATTACTGTTTTAAAAAAAATAATTAAAAACACAGTAGCTAGCCGCTCACAAATTGCTCCTGAAACAAATAGTTGCTTTAAAGGCACGTTTGTAACTGTAGATTGAAGTGCAGACCCCATGCATTTGTGACAAAAAATAACTAAAATACACTGATAAAGATATACTCCTCAGGTATCTGTTGGTAGAGTGCTCCAAAAATGTTCCTCTACCTTCTTTGGGACAACTGCAGGAAGAAAATAATAAAATATTAAATCACTTTTAGTTTATTTAACAAACTTTATGCTAACCTTAAGACATCTTGAAGTATTATGCTATGGGCTGGGTCATGCCTCTTGGCATCAAATCCGGGAAGGGAAAAAAAAAATGATCAGGAATTTTAATCCATTCATTTGGAGTGCTTCATACTAACCTCACGCTTCTTGGAGTATCATGCAATAGGCTGGGCTGTTGCTCCATCACAACATTTCTAACAAAAAAAGGGAAAAGAAGAAAAGCATTAGCTCAACGCCGAAATGGTTCATTACCAATTCGGCGGCTCGCAGTGATCAGAGTGAGCGCACCACGTGAGGACTTCAAGAGCAAAAGAGCAAATACAATGACAATAAAGGCCATTCTGATTCTGATTCTGTTTTAACCAAACCTGAAAATGTGATCAAATAAATATTGGAATTAATTTTTTTTTTTTTTTTTTTGCTTTGCTCATAAGTTACTTTGAACCTATCTGTTTAAAAGGTAATACCTTCCTTTTTTAACTTGGCATTCATTATTTAATATGAATCATATATTTATGGATTACGAGTAGATATCTGTTTCATGTAACTTGCAAACCCACAACGCGTCTCTCTGAAATGTATTTATTTTCATTTTTTTTTATTTATTTATATCTAGAATGGGAGCTTATTCACTGTGAACCTCTGCTGTACTTGCTCTAAAATTGCAGTCGCTCTTGGGTCGATGTCAGAAACGGAACGTGCAGAAATAACTCCAGCAACTTCTATAAATTCCCTCTCTTTTCAGCGAGGTCTAAAATATCTCGACCTAACTGTCGCGAATGATCACGAAGGTCCTCGGTCATCGCATCCGCCATGTTTCCAACCTCTTCAGGCCATAGCAATGGATTGGACGTGATTTGAGTTAACGGGCTTTGGGCCCGCCCGCTAACTTGACGAGCGAGGTTGACAGATTGCCGAACGACAGATCAACTAATTGGCGAAAACTGGCCCTTTCATCCTTTGCTTAACTGTCAACCTCGCCCGTCAAAGTTTGATGGGTGGGCGGGTCCTAACATCTGATTGGTTACCCTGTCTTGCAAGGGTAACCAATCAGGTGTTAGGGCCCGCCCATTTAACTATGACGTGCGAGCTTGACGGATAAGCAAAGGATGAAACGTAGCAACAGCGTGTCACTAAAAAATTAAATGTGCCATTAGTTAAAGAAATGTGTCATTAAATAATTAGATGTGTCATTTATTAAATAAATGGGTCATTAAATAATTAAATGGGTCATTAAATAATTGAATGTGTCATTTATTTAATAAATGTTTCATTAATACAATGAAACGGTTAAATTAATTATTTAAACATTTATTTAATTAATGACATTTAATTATTCAATGACACTTATATTTGTTGATTGAATGGTACATTTCTATATTGAATTTTGGCACTTTTGGTCCTCAGTATAATTGCAAGCGGGCTCAACCTTCTTCTTCTGCTTGTCAGATGTACATTTGCACAGTAGCGCCCGCTCCCTTAACACAATTCAAAGAAAAAGACGTACTATGCGAAACATAGGAACGTCTCCAAATGAATAATGCATTATTAGTGATATCATTTCATTTTGCAGACATCACACCGCTTTATGCCCACTGTTATTCCGTTTTGTTCCGTTCGTTATTTTGAGCAAAAACATCACACATTTGATGAATAATCACTGAAGGATGATCAATTTCATGTACATCTAAATGCATGTGTTTATTTCGAGGTTTTCATATATCACTTGTACTTGTTGGAAATTGCTTCGACGCAGCTCCTTAAGAAGGGAAATATCAAGAAAAACAGTATTTCTTTTTTTATTCGAAGAATTAGGCAAAGTCCTTTGGTGGATTTGATTGTCGTAGTGCGCCCAACCCCCAGAATTGACCCCGGGGAATGTTCAGTTCCACTCGGTCCCCCCAAAAACGTCCCCCCCGACGACGGAAAAGACCGAGGTCTCGACCTTCCTTTCGGCGGCGGGCGTCTTCCAGAACAGCTTTGACGTACGATCGAGGAGAGAAGTTTTCTCCGACGCTCGTCTCGCGTCGGCGTGGATTAATGCCCCTGCTGCGGATGCGTAGCGCCGGGGTCCCGGCGGGGAAGGGCAAGACCGCCTTCCGCTGGATGAGGTCTCAGGCGTCAGCGCGCCCCATTTTGGCCGCGCCGATGAGCTGTGCGACCAAAACCAGAGCGCGCGTGAGAGGCGGCGCGCCGGCGCGTGCGCGCTCCTCACCTCTAAGGTGTGACGCAGCGTGACGTAGGTGTAGGCGGGCGGTCCCAGGCGGCGGACGGCGGCCTCGCGTTTCCCGCGGTTGCTCCGCGCAAAACCGCGCAACGACTCCAGCCGCCGTCTCAGCCGCTCGGTCAGGGCCAAGGTGGGCGCGGGCGGCGGCGCCCGCCGCGCCCAGGGCTCCGTCTGCGCTCCGGCGTCCTTGAAACGCTCGGGGGTAGGCAGAGACTGGCGGCCGGGAGCGCCGGAAGCGGAAGGCCAGAGCGTGCGCTCGGCAAATCCGGCCGACGTCTCGGTGCCGGCCGTCGCTTCTTCTTCCTCCGACGCCTGCGCGAGAGAGCGGCCTCGTGAGAGCCATTCAGGATGAAGGCGAAGCGTATTTCGGGATGTTCGTTTACTTTCGTTTATTCAGTCTTTTGCTAAGGTCTCGCCAAAGTCGTTTTTGTCAGTGTGACCTCTAAGTCAGATACCAGAGACGAGGGCATTCCCTCTGGGCCGGCCTCGGGGGCCGGAGGTTGCCGGGCCCCTGACCGTCTGCCCTCTCGCACAATGACGGGGGGGGGGGGCACACTTCCCACAAAAAATGCTTGCCCGCCCCCAAGACCCCACCCCGCGCGAGCTCAACGAAATATTTCTGCCATCGTGACAATGAACGGAGAGAACACCGGCTCGTAGCTTTGTTGAAATGTTTGAAGCGTACGTATGTGGTTGGACCGACTTCTCAAAGTAAGATTGCGTCGGGTCGAATTGTTCTTTGAAGGCATCGTTTGGCGTGTCTTGAAAAGTTCAAGCCAAACACCTCATTTTCTTTCTAGATTTCATCGCTCTTTGTATTCATTTCAAACCACGGCAAAAGCGTTCCCGAGGCCAGCCCGATCTCTCCTCGAGTCAACGGAAAAGGACGGCTCGTCGGATCGGCGACGAAGGCCGATAATTAGTCGGCCCCGGTCGCGAGCGACTGCCGAGGAATGCCGGCGCGCGAGCGCGCTTGCGACCTGGCCGTCCGATCGCGTCCCGCCGGCGCTCTCAAAGTCACTCTGGTAGCTGAGCGAGCCACGGCAGTTAGGGGCGCTTCCGTCCCGGGACGCGGCCGCCGCCGTTTCTTTGCCGTCGAGCCGCCCTCCTTCCGCCGCCGCCGGGTCTCCGAGGGGGGCGGAGCCCACTTCCTCTGACAACGACGACTCCTCGTCGACGCCGAAGTCCACTGCAATGACATATTCCAAAAACGCATGAGCCGTTTAAGCGGCCGTTACGTGCGAGTCTTGCGCGGCTTTCGCAAACTTTGCGGCTTCGGGGGGCCCCCTCGAAGCCCGGTGGCCCTTTTGCCTCCGCCGAGCGCTTCGGAGCCGCGCGGGGGACGTCGGCCGCAGCGGACCTTAGCGAAACTTGGAAAAGCCTGTCTTTTCTTGACGCCGACTTGCGGGCGCATCGCGTACGTATCGGACTTCGACGCGCAAACCAAAGAGGCCCGGGGCGATAATTCAGTCATGTATAAATCCGTTTGTGCCGTTCGCACAGGAAATGGGATGGACATTTTGGAATCGGAATTGGCTAGCAGTGGCAACTTGGCCTCGCTCTCCGCGCGCGATCCGGTGCTCACGTGGCGAGGAGACCAGGCCGGCGTCGCTACCGAGCGGGAAAAGTTCTTCCGGCGAGAGCACCTCCTCGGGGGCCGAGCTGCGCCCCGAGGCCGGGGGGACGCCGCGGCTCGAGCGGGACGAGGACGGGCCGTCTACGGAACGGGGGGGCGGAGGGGAGGCCCGCCCGGGACTTCTTTGGTTTAACACCTGCAAGAAAAACAAACAAACGAAAAAACACGGGGGTGAGACGTTGAAGAAAAGTAGCCGATGGCGTGCAGCGATTCATCACAAAAACTCATCAATCTTTTTGTAACGCTGATCAATAATCATTTGGAGGCGTTCTGTGGTGGAGACAAGCAGACAATTTCAGGGCCGATACGAATACCGCTTATCGGTGGTCAAGCGGGCCGATAGGCCATATGTGGAGCTGATGTTTATTTTACGTAGGAGGCAAAATGGGCAGAAAATAACAAACGATTCTCAACTTTCTTGAAACGGTTCGAAGCATAGGCTCATTGGCCAATTTTAGAGATGGCTACATTTGGTCTCAGACGATAGTTGTGAAATTCAAAGCAAAGACTCCATCGACTCGCAGCGTCATCCAAAATTCCGCTCGGATGAAAGCGGCTCTTAAATAGCGCCGGTTTTCTTGTCAACTTTTCCCAAGTTTCAAAACGCTGCGCGCCACTGTGAGAGCCAGGGCGAAAGTTAAAAAGGCCCCCGGCCCCCATACGATTCAACGAAAAATACTCCAAAGAGGGGAAAAAAAATGCGGCGTAAGGATGGAACCTATTAACGGGGGAACACGGCTCGTCCGGAGAAACGGAATCACGGCGGAACCTCGACGCCAACGCAAAAGGGGCGGACTCCTGACACGGGAGCCGGGACGGAAGAAGAAGGAGGCGTTACCCGGCCCGCCGCGGACTCGCCGCCTCCCTCCTCGCAGTCACCCTCCTCGCCGTCCGCCCTCGGGCTCCGCCCCCGGGGAGAGGCCTCGGGGCGCGGCGCCCCCCGACGGACCGACGTCTGCGACGGGTCCGAGCCGGGACTCCCGCCGCTCTCCGCCCGACTCCCGCCGCTCCCCGTCGGCTCCGACGACCGGGGCGGGTCCCGGCCGGGACTCCCGCCGCTCGACCGGGGCGGGTACGAGCCGGGGCCGCCGGCAGGCGCCTCTCGCCGCTCGATCCGGGCCGGCCTCCTCCGGATGGACGCTCGCGAACCCGGCCGGGACCGCGCCGGCGGCCTGCGGGAGGATACGTTTCAAAGTTGACACACATCCAAGCGGCAATAAATGTCTGGGGATGTCCGGAAATTACGGAAGGAGAAGGAGCGCAAAAAGGGATGGGGGGAGGACTTAGAGGAGCGGAGGGCGGAGACGAGAAGAGGAGAAAAACAATGCAAAGGCGAAAGAGCCGGATGCGGTGAAGCAATGAAAGAGGAGGAAAACGAGGGCGAAAAGGAAGAAAGGTGAGCACCGCGGCACACACCTGCTCCGGGGCCCGACCGTCGGCGCGGGGGGCGGCGCCTTCTTCAAGAAGCGCTCGCCGCCCGCTTCCGGAGACGAGACCGGCGAAGACGGGTCGCCCGCCTCCGACGAGAGGTCGCTCCCGCCGGCGGGAGGGGCTCGCCGGCCGGCCTCCTGTCAACACAAAGCTGCGCTTTGGAGCGACCGGCCCACGAAAGGAACGGGAGTAAAATTCCCGCGCCCGTTTTCAAAGGCGTCGTTACAACCCTCCAGTGCAGTTCTCTTTTCTTTTCAGAAAAAGGGAGCCGAGTGCGATATCGCTCCAAACAGTATGTGCGTCGTTATGACATCCATTCTTTTGTATGTGCGCATACTCGATGGGGCGTCGGAGGATTGGGCGCGTCAGAGCCTGCGTTGGCATCAGGTATGATATGAAATTGGCGTGAATGCAAGACCATCAAGTTGCCTTCCATGAGCCAGCAAACACGGGCGTATGGTCAAACTAAAAACCAGATTAAGTTGCGGCCCAGCCGGGACACTTTTCGGTGTCTACACGTATTAGTCGACACGTAGAGTAGCGGATAACGCACCTGCAGGCGCATCCTTTATTTATTCCTCCGCGTTGGTTCAAGTCCCGCCCGCGACACTTATTTTGACTCTTCTCTATGTTTACATTTCCCGTTGACAATCAGGGGCTTGAAAAGAGTCGCTTATTTTCGCGTTTTTATTGATGAACAGCAAAGTTAGACAGCGAGACCGCGCCCGCGCCCCCGCGCCCGCGCCGCTTGTGACGGATCTGCAGTCAGGAAGCAGAAAATATGGCAACGATCGACCCGCACCTGGGATCGGGAGGCGGTTCATCGGAGAGCCGGTTGAACCGTAACAGCGGCCGAAGCGTAACAGCGGGCGACTTACCGCGTCGGCCGCCCGTCCCTCGTTGCTGCCGTCGCGCTTTCTGTCGCTCCTGGCGGCAAGCAGCGCCCGGGCCCGTTCGAGAGCGTCGCTGGTGCCGCGTCGCCGCCACATTTGGCGAGCGGTGACTTGCGCTAAGAGACGGAACGCGGCGCTCCCGCGCCGGTTAGCCCGTAAGTTAAGCGCCTCGCGTAGCCGCTTTTCTCGCGGCAATGGATTCAACGAGGAAATGGACGTAGGCGTCCGACGTCGCCATAGAAATGTTCTTCTTCGCCAACGGCAGCAACTTGTTTTTGTTGTCTTTCCGATTGCCGCTATAGGTGTCGCCACCGCTCGTTCGGGAAGGCGAATGGCATGGTGGGTGATGGGCGTGCAAGCGGGGTGTTTTCATATGAAAGCAGCGGCGATCCGTCAGGGCCGGCAAGGCCTTCGCTAGCCTAAAATAACCTGATATTATCATAACTATAACAAACTATAATAATTCAAATAACTATAAAAAATAGTCAATTTCATTTGACATTTATTTTGACAAAGTATGTATATTTGTCGTATAAAATTATTCCCCATATTCTGTTCTTTTCGTGTCATTTTACATCCATTTGGTTACACTCCTTGCAGCGCTGTAGTTTTATGACAAAAACTGCAGACGTGGAGTTTGACTTATTTCACTTTTGGGTCGGTGTTGTGTTTTTTCCCCGGAGTGTCGTTGGTGTAGTTTGTGTCACCCGTCATAAGCGCGTTCCAGTTCTAGCGTAGCTTCCGCGAGTAATAAATCTTTCTTTGAGCCCATCTCATCCTGCCTCCCTAACCCCATCCACCTTCCCACATCTGTCGCCAACATGCCGCACCGACGTGACACTTGGTGGACTTTGTAAATCTTTGTCCGCAAATAATTTGAAATTACTATGACTTATTTTAAATTCTGGCAGTATCGTGTATAATGATAAGTTTCAATTGCCGATGGGGGATTATTGATGTTCATATGCTTCGGAAAATAGCCTGTCTAGCCCGGTAATGCGTACGTGTGCTTCTGATGTGGCTGAATCACTGAAGGCCTAAGTGATAAACGCACGGACCGTCACTGTGTGATAACATATATACAATAATTCCATGTAAGCAATCGTTTATGTGTGTGAGTGTGTGTATGTGTGTGCGCGCGTACGAGCTGATAGATGTGCAAGCAGCGTGTTTCTGTATGATAGCATACGTACGGTAATTCCATCGCACTTAGTCTGTGACTGTGCCTATATGCCAAAATACAACAAATAAAAAAACGAGTCAAACGGAATACACTAACGCGTTCTCTAACCGGAGCACATTCCTCGCCACTCTTCATTGAATCGGCAGGAGACATCATAACCTCTTGGTTTTAGCGCTATTCCTGCGTTTGAACAAGGATGGACTCGGACTTTGGTTCGGTCTGCGTGTCTTATATTTGGACAAATTATGGGAAACGCCCACCCTATCTATGTGATTTAGTTTTGTTTTGCTTGTTTTGTTTTTCGTTTATGACAACAGTGACAGCTCGCACGGCCTGTTAATTGGAAAGTCTGCTTTCAAGATTAGCCTTGTCTTCAAACCCTAAGTGTGTCTGGAATGGCTACTTGGGTGCACCAACCGTGAATGGAAGGCCTCTTTTCAGACCCTAACTTTGATTTCTAGTCCCAGTTTCTAATCTTATTGTGTCTACAAAGCCCAGGCCTATTTGAAAGCCTTAAGGCCTAACCCGCGCTGGAAAGCGTCAAAGGAAACCCGATCCCTGGCTGGAACGAGCGCCCGGCAAGATTTTCCCCTCTGCGAGTAGAAATAATCCCTTCCATCTTGAAGCGGTCACGGTCATAAACTTTGGGGAATTTTTTGAGGGGGGTTCACTTACCGAGCGGAAAAAGAAGTGACCCAGAGCATGCCTATCTTAAGCGGCCGGCAAAACCAAACGACGACACGGGCGCTTTCGGCTAAAATAAATAAGGGGAATGATCTCTGCGGGCGCCGGATCCATGCGGCAACGACCCGTTCCGCTCGCCGTTCCCTTCTTCCCTCTGCGGAAACTCTGGGAGCGCGGCGAGATCGGAGGAGTCCCGATTTCTTTTTTCATTTACCACGCGTGCGCCGCGTTAATCCGTCTCCAGAGCGTCGACTACGCCGGCCGCGTGACGGGATCGGGCTCGAGAACAGCTGCCGACGGGCGGGCCGCCGGCCGGCTCGGCGTCCGTCCCCGAAAGGGCCGGCTTAGCGCGGAGCGGCGCGGCCGACGAGCGGCGGCCCGAGCCGTAGGAGCCCCGGCGGGAAGCGGCTTCCGCCCGCTCCCGCGTGCCTTCGGGGATCTGGCGCGGCGTGCTGAGATTCGGCCTAAGGCGGAGCGGGGGAAGGAGGCGGGGCAGGGGCCGCCAGATTTAAGGAGTGTGCGTGTGTGTTACCGTTGACTGCCGATCCCGCTCCGGCGGCAAAACTCAGCCTGGGCGGCTTAATAGCTGCCAGAAAGACTTTTTAGCGGCATCCGCCGGGCCTCTTGGAGCCAGCTCCCCCTGTCACCTGACTTCCTTTTGATCCCTCTGTTACTACCACAAAAACATAGAGCGCCGGCTCGTTAACGTTAGGACGCGCGGATGAGCTGTAACGAGGAAAGCCGATTGCGGGCGAGCTCGGCGGGCGAGACGAGCCGAGTAAGACCCGCCCCGCCGGCCCAAGGAGCTTCCCGGTTGCCTAGGGCGGCTCCGTCCGTCCGTAAAAGGAGCCTGTCGGAAAGGAACGATCCGAGCGCCCTCCTCCGCCGCGCCGCCGAAGACCCGGTTCCTCAGGGCGCGGCGGCTCAGAGACGCCGCCGTCGCCCTCGGCTCGTCGCAACCCGCCGGTATGGCGCCGCGGCGTTTGTCCTCGGCATGGGAGGTCATCCGTAAACGGTCCGGACTAAGGCCCTCGGTGAGATTCCGACGAGTTTTCCGCGGGGATCGGCATATCAAATCCGATGTATTTTCGCGCGTGACAAGACGAGCACGTTGTTCTTTTCAAACGACTTGGGACATGGGTCAATTTATTAGCAAATGTTGTTATAGTTCCTAGCAAAGCGGCCGATGCCTTTGCTTTGGTCAGTTTGGTAGGAATGCGCAACGTCGTCGGTGACACCATTTTCTGGCAGGCGGCCGATGACGATCTATCTTCTGGACTTGCCTGGAGATAGCGCAACAGTTTCAACTCCAAAGTTAGGAGGAAAGGAAAAACAAAACAAACACGCAGGGAGGGATGATATAAAACAGCTGCGAGGTCGGCTCGGCGGGCGAAGCCTGGTCGCAGGACTTAATGAGGGCGCCTTCGCTGTGCTCTCTCTCCCACGGGAAGTGAAATATTTCCAATTCCCTGGCGAGCCGCTGATGCGGATGCTCAACATATTGATTCTGCCGCCGGTGGTGTCCAGGTGCCGTGCCGACCTCGCGCGACAACACGCTACAAAGCCGCTTCTTCCAAACACGTTGTGCTTGTATTGACCCAACCTCTGAGGTGACAAAGTAGAAGTAAACCGGCTGGCGTCCCAGCAAACGCCGGTCCGGCCCGAGGTGGCGCGCCTCATGCGGCCGGAGGAGGTCTTGCGGCCCCCTCCCGACCGGAAGAAGCCGCGCGTCACCCCGCGACGCCCTAAGAAGAACAAGGACCACTGTGCGCTCGACATGAACGGCCCGGAGCCCAACGTGAGACCGGCACAACCGGACGGACGGCCGCACGCGCGGTCCCTCCGTCTTTGCCCCGGTGGCCGGGAGTAGAAGCGGACCCCGGTCCCGGACGCTACCGTTGCTGGGAGGGAGCTTGCGGACCCGTGCCGCTTGATTGATTCTGCCTTGAGACCCCTGGGGCTACCAGCCCCGCGCACCGTCGAACCGATGGGATCGCCCCGCCGATCCGTCCGTCCGTCCCTGGCCTGGGGAAGTCTGCGCTTCGGGCTTCTGCCCCCTCCGCAGGTCGTAACTGAGAAACGGCCGACGGAGAAAGGCTGACCAATAAGCGTTCAGCTCGTAGCGCTCCCTGATGTTTGGATGTGATATTTTGATGCTCATTAAAAATGGACATTATGTGTCGTGAATTTCAATGTGCTTGACGGCTTTATTTTTTGAAGGGCTCAATGAGTACGTTTTGACAACAGGAGCTGCTGTAGACCGCGGCTCACGCTGGGATATTCACATGTGAAGTAGCACAGTCGGGCTGGTGATGTCAGGCCGCGCTCCTTAATGGCAAACGCCCAAAACACCAGTGGTAATGATACGTTATAATACGAATTGGTTGACATTCTCTTTTGTTTTTATTCAAAACGGGGCTAGTTTTCTTGATGACATCGTCTAATCGTACCCGCAGTATTCAGTTCTGTGTTCACTTAATCATTCATTAAACATTTACCTACTTTTTCTCCAGACGACCCCCCCCCTTAATCGCTAACCCTAACCCTGATCCCCACTTATTTGTATTTCTTTCCAGCCAGAGCCCTTGCTTATGACTTATTCCTTCAGACAGAAGAAAACAAATGAAATCGTTTTTCATTTTGAGCCTTTAAAAGCTGACATTTATCCGTTGTAAGATTTTCCCCACCCTCTGATGATTTACGTTTTTTTTTCCCAAGAAAGAAAAATCTGAGAATTCTTTTTTTCATGGCAGGGTGTCAACCCTTTGCGGATTTCGCCTTTTGGCGGCCGGCCCTGCGAATAGCTGGGGTCTGTCGGAATGCGGATGGGCTTCATTTCCACGGGGAACGCGGGTTCGATGGGCTCCGCCGCTAAATAAACTTACAAGCTGGGTCGCGGCAGCGCTGTATTCTAAAGCTTGCGGCTGTTGATACTGCGTAGGAAAGAGGAAGCGTGCGGCGGCACGCACACAAGCAAAGGCGCCGTAAGCAATATAGTGAAGGCTTCACGCGGATGCGCGGGCTTCATTCGAGCAGCCCGGGCTAGCTTCGGTCCGGTATCACGCACCGGGAAGGTCTCGGGCAGTCACTCGGACTCCTGGCCCCCCTGCTCCTCCTGGTCTCCGCCGCCGATGTCCAGCACCTGGAGCTGGCCCAGGTGAGCCAGCGAGCTCTCGTCCACCGCCGACGCCGACAGACGGTTGAACCTTGCGAGGCGGGACGGACGCACGGGGGTATGAATGACAGCAGGCGGTCAAAAGCGTGGGGACGCTCAGCTCTCGGGCCCTTCTCTTTGATAATGCTAAGGTTTGGATTTTACAAGGTCGTGCTAAAAACACACGGGCGGGCGGCATTTTTTTCGGAATACGCGGCGGTGCTTTCCTGCTAAATTGCTTGAGGGGTGGGCCCGGCCTTACCGCAGGTATATTCCTTTGATATTGGGTGTGCCTTCAAAGGCGGAGGCGGGTATGCTGGAGATGCGGTTCTTCTGCAGGTAAAGGTACTCCAAGGACTCGGGCAGGTCAGACGGCACGTGCGAGAGCAGGTTGCCGGAGAGGTCCAACGTCTACGAGGACAACGGTGCGGCGTCACCAGAGAAAACCCCGACGGGCGGGGAGGGGGGGGCTTTTCATGCCGAGCGGCCGGCCGGCCGGCGAGAAAGGCGCCGCCTACTCCACTCACCGTGAGCGCGCCCAGTTCCATCCAGGCCCCCTGGTAGACGGAGTTGAGGCGGAGCTGGTTCCCGCTGAGGATGAGCTTCTGCAGCCGATCCATGCCGCTCAGCGCGCCGTCGGGGATGGAGGCCAGCCGGTTGTTCTTCACCTCCAACACCTTGAGGCTGCGCGGGAGGCCCGCGGGCAGCGCCTGCAGAGCGTTGCCCGACAGGTGCAGCGTCTCCAGCAGGCGCAGCTTGCGGAAGGCGTCGCGATGCAGCTTGCCGTCGCTCAGCTGGTTGTAGCTGAGGTTGAGCTCGGTCAGCGTGTAGAGCAGCGCCAGGTCGTTGCGGCCGATCTCCGAGATGGAGTTGTGGAGCAGCATGAGGGTCTTGGCCCGCCGCGGGAGGCCTCTGGGAACGCGCTCCAGCTGGTTGTTGTACATGTGAAGCGTGTGCAGCTTCTTCAGGCCCTTCGCGGGAGAGAACCCGTCAGGAGAAGAAAGCGGCCTAAGCCTCTACTTCACGGGGGTCCGCTCCGCGGGATCGGATCGCAGGTTTGACTCGCGGGTGGCGTCGACCGAAAAGATCTCCGTCGCCACGATCGTTGTTGAAGACTGAAACGTTTTCTTAAGATCTCCGGACGCCTCTGTCAAAGTGTCACTTTGGAACTTTACGGGGCGCAACGACATAGTTCGCGAGACCGATTCAAATTGGGAGGGTGCCGTCCGCGCTTTGAATCCCGCGTATCGGGCCAATCCCGGAGCCGCGACGCCACAAGAATCCGTACGAACGGGAAGCGCGGGCCAAAGCGCGGGCCAAAGCGCGAGCCAAAGCGCGGGCCAAAGCGCGACCCGCGCCGGGCAGAGCGCGTCCCGGCGCCTCCGACTGTCAAGCCCAGCCAGGCGAGCGGAAGGCGGCCCAAGGTTACCTGGAAGGCGGCCGGGTGGATGAAGCGCGAGCGCAGCTTGTTGTTGTGGAGCAGAAGGTACTCCAGGTTGCGCACGGAGCCCAGCGCGTCCGCCGGGATGCTGCGGATGGAGTTCTTCTCCAGGTGCAGCAGCACCAGGTTGCGAGGCAGGCCTTTGGGCACCACGCTTAGGTTGTTGTTGGACAAGTCCAAGCACTCCAGGCTGTTGAGTTGGCTGGAACATATCCGGGCGTCAACGGCGCCGACGCCTCCGGACGCTGACGTTTCGTCCCTACCCGAATGTCTCGTTGTCCATGCCCTCGTTGCTCAGCAGGTTGTTCTGCAGGTAAAGCTCCCGTAGGTTGCGCAAGCTGTCCAAGGCTCCGGCTGGGATTTTCTCCAGCTTGTTGCTCTGTTAAAAGACGCGGCCGCATCAATGCGGTCCTCCTCCGGGGGAGAACGGGAAGCGTTCGTTGAGGACCTTCAGGTGAAGACGGTACAGGCTGGAGGGCAGGTTCTTGGGTACGGTCCGCAGAAAGTTGCTGGACATGGTGAGGATCTCCAGGCTGTGGGACGCGTTGAACATGTGATCGGGAAGCCCGTCGTCCGTCAGCTTGTTGTTGTGGAGATAGACGGACCTGGACGGGAACGCGAGTACGCGCGTCGGGTTAGAACCGTCGGACGGAACTTTCCACGGAGGGCGAGTGCCGCTATGTTACTTTAGATTTGGCTTGTGGCCAAAGGTGTGCGGGAAGATCTTGGTGAGCTGGTTGGCCGCAAAGTCGGCGCTGACCAACGAGGGCGGCAGGGCTTTTGGTGCCGAGGTGAGCTGAAGGAACCAGACGATGGAACGTTTAGGACAGTGGTACCTAACCTTGTTGGAAGTACTCGGTCGCATTTGTTGCATATGTGCATTTGCCCCACTCTTTCTCAGTGAAAAAAAATATCGCTCTATGTTTTGTTTTTTGTTTTGTTTTTTTCACAAAATGATCCGCGTATGAACATTACCTCATACAAAGACCAGAAACAACACAGTTGCATAAATGATCAACAAATTGCATAACTGCAGATCAGTGTGAAGTCTGTTTTCATGTCCTTTTCACAGCAGAGTCTGTTCTTTTTCTTGGATTTCACGTGCAGCATCCTCGCAAAGACACATTTTAACAAATGGTATGAAAAATGACAGGGCTTTCTTCTTTTTCGCCATCTTACCGCGGTCGTCAGCTAAGTCCGACCGCTTTCTTTTTCCGCTCGGCTAACTGGGATTGATTAAATTGTTAAGAAAGCACGCAACAAGCTAGCACGCGAGTCAAGCGTTGTTTACTGGGCGCACGTGATCACCTGCAGTCAGTAATGGCCAAGCGGGGGCGCGTCATTACAAACTAAGACGAAGAGTCCGGCGTGTCTTGACCTCAGCGGCGGAGGCTCCGCCGAGCCCCCGAGGCCGACTAGGGTTTGATCCCATCCCGGTTAGGAAGCGCTCCTTCAGGTGGGGACTTCGGTTGGGCAAAGCGCTAGACCGCGCTTGGAAAGGACGCCTTCAGAAAACATAGCGGGTGGGAAAGCGGTCGCGACTACCTGGTTGTTGGCCAGATACAAATACGCCAGGTCTTCTAACATCTCAAAGCCTTCGTCCTCCAGGCCTGGAAAGACAACATCAAGTCATTGCCTTCGAGGGCTCCTCATCTGCTTTCCCAACAGTTGTCCCCATTAGGATCGCGGGTCCCAGGCGACGTTGGGCCGGAGATGGCAGTACACCTTGAACTGGTAGCCAACCAAGCGCCGGGCACGTACGCAAATACACACCGGTATGCGGAAAGCAAAGTGGAAGCCACAAGCCCAGGACAAAAGGCACACAAGCATGCACGAGCTGCAATCCCTACACAGG
The DNA here is from genome assembly GCF_059441005.1 of Hippichthys cyanospilos. NCBI lineage: Eukaryota > Metazoa > Chordata > Actinopteri > Syngnathiformes > Syngnathidae > Hippichthys > Hippichthys cyanospilos. The sequence goes on from NC_142378.1 coordinate 29,217, forward strand.
AAAACCTCGGAACACGTGTCCACCGGCATGCCGGATAAGACGGAGCTGTGGAAAAAAAAAAAAAAAAAAAAACAGTTGCCCGTGGGCGAGCTCGGTTACTTTTTATCCGGCCGTTTGGTACTTTAAGTCATTTAACCAAACTTGGCTAGCCCGTTGGCCGGTCGCTCCCTCATGCGGTTTCTAAGTCAGTTTCTTGGCGAAAAGGTGGTAGGGAGTCGCTCGATCGCTCGGTGCGCGGTCATTAATTTGTCCGCTGGCGGGTCGGCCATTGGGTCGGCGGTGCGCGCGTGTCCGGCAGCGCTTTAGGCATTTGGCTTTCATTGTCAAACGGAGCCGAAGTCGCAATGCGGAGCGAGCGGGAAAAAAAGCGAAATCCCGACCGTCTGTTGTGAGCCAGTTGTTCTGCAGGTTGAGGGTCTCCAGTCGGCGCAGATGCGACAGGTGCTCCGCCCTTATCTCCTCAATTTTGTTGTTCTGCCGCGGGGAGAGAAAAGTCAAGGGGCGGTCCGGCTCGCCCGCGGGGCGCGAAAGCCGGCACCTGTAGCGACAGCTGGCGAGTGGTCGGCGGCAGCCCCGCCGGGAACCGGGTCAGGTCCACCCCCGCGCAGTCCACCGACCCCTCGGCCGCGCAGTCGCAGTCCGCCGGGCATTGGCCGGGGTCGGGCGCGACGGTGCGGGGCGCGACGGTGCGGGGCGCGACGGTGCGGGGCGCGACGGTGCGGGGCGCTCCGACGGGCTCCTCCCCTCGCGTCCCCGCCGGGAGCCGGCCCAGGAGCAGCAGTCCGGCCAAGGCCAGCAGAACGCAACGCTCGGGAAAAGCCATGCTCGGCGCCCCGGAGCTCCTGTTGCCCAAGAACCACAACGTCTCGGATCAAAACAAATGTTCCCGGAAACCGTCTTTCTATTTTTTTCCCCGGGCCGTAAAAGTCCGACAGGACTCCGGCGGCCCGGCGTCGGCGTGAATCATCGGCGCGGTATGCTGACATCTCCATCCCGGCTCGCCGACTCCGAGCGGGCGGGCGGGGGATTTCCCAGCATGCGGCGAGGCTGAATGCGCAGCGCAATTTCACGGTACGTGATAGAGGCGCGGGGAGTTGCATAAAAAGGACAGGCAAAATCAAAAAAGACATTTGCGACAAACCGGCATACGGCCGCACGGGTTGCCTTCGGAGCCTTTCCGTTCGATAGAGAGGAAGCGAAACGTAAAGTCAAGTTTCATTTTTGCCTCGGCGAGAAAAGGTTCGACGAGGGCCGAAGCCGGAAAAGAGGCCGGCCGCGGCGACGCGGCCTCAGAGAAAAGGCTTCCCTTTCGCTCCGGCCATTGTCACAGATGTCGCGGACTCCGCTTCGATCGGACGACCTTTCTTTTACTCTTTCGAAGCGCGCGTCGAGCGGCCGGCTCAACTCCTGCCGAGCGACGGTCGGCGGGATCCTTTCCGTCTCGAGAGAACCGAAGCGAACAAACATATTTGGGCTCTAGCTGCTAACCGTTTTCAGCGAAAGCCCACCGCTCGCTCGCTTCCCCTTGTCTTTCTTCCAAATCGGACGTTTGCCAGCATCTGCTTTGAATTGGGAAAACGACAATCAGCATTCTGCCCCGTAGCGGGAAGTCGAGCGCAATCGATTTAGACGGTAAAGTCCAAGCGCACCCTTTTTGAAAAACGACGGATCCGAAATGTTGTTTTGCTGACCCCCGGAATTTGTGAGAACCCGCGGTGAGAAGCGCCCAATTGAGGGCCACACACACACACACACACACACATAAAAAATCATGACATTCTGCACTACATTATTAGCACCGATGTCCACGTTTGTTGATTATGGCTATTTATTGCTTTTTATTCATCCCTCAATTACGGAATGTCGTCTGCTGCTCGGGGAAGTGAACAGAATAAGAACGCGATTGTATGGAACAACTATAGGGTTATACGACTATTAATCTCTGGAATCTTTCAAGGCTAAAAGGGCGGTACTTTGATCATTTATGCGTTCCGGCGGCGGCTGTCAGCATATCTCGGTCAAGCGCCCCCTACCAATGTTTGTTTCAGCCCAGTCCCACCAAAACTGGGGCTAAGCGTCTTTGGGATGAGCAACAAAAAGAAGAAAACAAAAGAGCGCGCTTGAAACAGATTTCTGTATTCGCCAATTAGGCAACTACACTTGCCACGGTTTCTCTCCGTGACGACTGACGATAAAACTTAAGGAAATAAAGACACGCGAGGTTTCGCAAAGGAGTCACGACTTCACGTTCCCATCGATTTGAGAGGAAAAAAAAGTGCTTTTCCTGTCACAGATTCGCCTGCTCGAATCTCAGGTGAGGCCTCAAGCGTCGCCGTAAACGCGCAGTCCGGCCCCCTGGCGGGTTGACACGTGACGTCAAAAAAGGCGTGGCGCGCGGAGGGAAAACGTCGGCGGACGAGACGGCGGAAGGCACTGACCGGCAGCGGCGGCACAGGCGGTCTCGCGTCAGACAAAGTGGCGCCGATGCTCCCGTGGGCGCGCGGCAGCTCGTCCCATAGCAACGGCGCTCGGCGCTCTGGCGGCGGCTCGGGGACCTCCAGATGTCTACGCGCTGCGCGCCGCGGGCGGGCGGGCGGGGGAGGAGACCTCGGCTTCCGGCGCTCTGCCTCGGGCCAATGAAAAGTTAGCGCGGACCATCTTGGATCTTGCCGACACTCGGACGGCTAACGGACGGATCTGGTTACAAGGCGCGCACTACACCAAAAAAACCGAGCAGCGCGAACCCCACACCCCCCACACACACACTCGCATACGGCGCTACGCTATGCGCCCGATGGCACGCATCTGCGTCGACGCAAAGTGCCGGCAGCTCCAAAGGGGCGCAAGCGGTACGAGGAGAGGGTGGCTGGTCCTTACCGCCGGAACTGCGAAGGGTTAGCCGCACGCTATAAACAATTCCTGATGCCTTGCATAGCACACACGCAATGTTACACAACTTGAACATCCATCATCTTTGTCTGTTTGGAAACAGATGTGAGCGCCACGCCAGACCAGCCCGACGGCAAACGCGTTATCGCCCCGGTGATCCTAGTTTCACGTGAAAGTGGGAGTCGTGTCCCTTTTAACCGCACATATTTTTGCTTCTAAAAGTCAGCGTCACCGTCGGCGCGTCATCTTGTAGTCGATGGGCCGAAAAACAAGCAATCCCTTGACCAATACGTCATTTGACCCAAATTACACGTAGACATCGTAAGAAAAGATCGCAGAGTCCTGGATCCGACTTCAGTTTTCTATCAAAACATTTTTGGGATGTTTGGCGGCCGCGTGACAGAGCGAGAGCGTTCCCGAAAAACAAGTTTGAAAGGAGAGGCCGCTCGCCCCCGCTCGCATCCGTCCGCCCGGCCCGACTAAGCCCGCTGCGCGCGACTAGCGCTAAAAGTGGCCCGCGTCGACGAGGGTTAGCTCCTTGTGTTTGCGCGGGCGCCGTCGCCTGCAAAGTGAGCACAAAAGCCCGGCGGGGGGTCAGAGGTGGATGGGGGGGCTAAATGAAAAACACGTGTTGGAAAAGGAAGCTCGGGCGTGCTCTCCAGTGCAGAGCTGCAAGTGCAAAGCAAGTGCAAAGCAGTGGTGTTTTGCCAGCGTGAGAGAGCGGGAAAACGGCCCTGAGCTCCGCCGGTTTCACATTCACTTTGATTCGGGGCGATATAGCGGGCTCGGGACAAACACGCAATCTCGGCGCAGGACGGCCGGAGCCGGGTGGATTTGAAATCGGCTCCCTGTGCTATGAGGCGGGCGTGTCGACCATTAACCGCTGCGCCGCCGTGCAAATCATTGACAACATATGCACAGTATGGATGGATGGATGGATAGACCACAGTATCTTGTGGCTTACTTGTCCAGGAAAGCTTTGAAGTCATTGCCATTTTACGTTCCATCTCAAATTCCGCTCATTTGCAACGGCACACAGCACACAGCGTGGTTATTCATTCACACACTAGACACTGACATATCGCATCTTTCAAACGTTCATTGTTGGTTGCCCTAATGAAATTGGACCAAAAAAAAAAAAAAAAAACCTCGAGCGAGAAACAAGAAAGTCAAAGGAGGATAGAAAAAAAAACAAAAACAAACGTAAGCTGCGAGTCATTGCTCAATTTGGTTGTTTTCTTGGCTCCCCGAATTGACAGCCGGACTCGATTTGCAGTTCACGTCGAGAGCTGCTCAAGTAGCGAAAGAACAGGTTACGGACAGTCGGTGGGAAAAGAAAGAAACTATCCGGCAGAAACTTCAAAATAAAATGCGCTCTGGCCGTCGGTGTCATACGTGACGCGTTATACCAGTTAATGCAGTCCCACTACGTTTGCAGTGCCTTGACATTCTCCCGCGCATTTCCTTGCACTTCTGGCACAAGACATAAACATACGTCATCATTTCGTGCCAGGTAAACGTGTGTGTCCTGCCTGTGCCCGTGATAGACATCGCTACCGCAAAAGGGTCGGAATTGGGGCTCGCTTGACGCAAAAGCTTGCAACACTATCGAGTAAATGACAATAAGGCCCCGCGACGAAGTCGTGACGTCTTGGATCCCTCTGTTGTTCAAATGGTCGGAACCCGAACGAATATTCATCCGCGAAATGAACGCCAAACCGTCGTGGATACTGCGAGCTCAGAAAGGATTTGTGCTGCGCACTGCGCACGCTCAGAAAGCGACAGGGGGCGCGCCAGCGATTAGTGTCGCGCAACGCCGCCACCTGCTGGTCGTCGCCCGCTCGCGCTGCGGCGGCGGTATGTCGCGGTCCTCGCGTGTGCTTGCGCGAAGCACGGCTAACGCTAACAGGTCTTTTGGACCGTCGGACGCGTTAAACCAGCGTTCAAGTGGGCGCGGTCTTCAGACGTGACGTAGCTTGGTCACGTGACACCGACGGACGTTTTACTTCCCGTGTCTTTCCCACTCCGCACTCAAAGTTAATTTAGTCCAGTCACAAGGCGCGAAGGTAAAGTTTCGAGCGGTGTTAGTGCGCGTGGCCACCCTTTTGTAACCATCTAAACAGGAAGAGGATAAGAAGGCGGTTGTGTGTGCGGCGCTACGGAAGCCGGCCGGTCGGTCGCTAGCTAAACTAGCCGCGCGCGAGGGCGTCAGGCGGCGGCTGTCGCTCGTGCCCTTTGGCCGCGGCGGTCTTTGTGCTCGCTCGCGCGCGCTCGTGCGCTTTCGCTCCCTGGCGCCATGGCCCAAGCGCTCCGCGCGAACGCTGTGAGGAAAGCCGCCGCTTTCTCGCGTTCCGGATGGCTGCGCTGGGCGTCGAGCGACACGTCGTCCTCGGACTCGGACTACCTGCACAGAAGCCTGGTGCCCACCATGCACTACCAGAAGAGTTTGCCGAGGTGAGAACGTCACCCGAACGCGCACGCGCACGGCAATCCGGGTGAAAGTGCACGCTCGAGTGCGGCTCGTGGCCGGCCGCCAGAGGGCGCCCTTTCGCTCGGGGTTCCGGGCTCACGCTAACGCGCCGTCGCCCTCCGCAGGTTGCCCATCCCAAAGCTGGAGGACACCATCCGGAGGTACTTGGCCGCTCAGCGGCCTCTCCTGGACGAGCAGCAATTCAGGTGAGCGAGCGCCAGCTCTCCCCGAAGCCAAAGGACGGCGCCCCCGCCGCCAGAATACGAAACTCAAGAACAGCGTCGTCGTACCTTCAGCGAGACGGAGAAGCTGGCCCGGGACTTCGCGGCCGGCGAAGGGAAAGCGCTGCAGGAGGAGTTGGTGGCCCTGGATAAAAAAAACAAGCACACTAGCTATATCTCGGGTGAGGCCTCCGTTTGGCGGGGAAGCCGCGACCCCCACCGATACCCCTCGCGTTTCAGGCCCGTGGTTCGACATGTACCTGTCGGCGCGCGAGCCGGTGGTGCTCAACTTCAACCCGTTCATGTCGCTCAACGACGACCCGAAGAGCGAGTACAACGGGCAGCTGGTGCGCGCCAGCAACCTGGTGTGCTCGGCCGTGCGCTTCATGAAGACGCTGCGCGCCGGGCTGCTGGAGCCCGAGGTGTTCCACCTGGACCCGGCCCGCAGCGACACGGACGCCTTCAAGAAGCTGATCCGCTGGGCGCCCGCCTCGCTGGCCTGGTACGGCGCCTACATGCTCAACGCCTACCCGCTGGACATGTCGCAGTACTTCCGCCTCTTCAACTCCACGCGCGTGCCGCGGCCCGGCCGGGACCGGCTCCTCACCGAGCCGGCCGGCCGCCACCTGCTGGTCATGAGGAAGGGCAACATGTACGTCTTCGACGTGCTGGACGCCCGCGGCGACATGATGCCGCCGGCGCGCATACGCGACAACTTGAGGTACGCCGCCGAGACCGCCTGGCGTCTGGCATCTGGGTCTGTCCGGAGTCGCGCTTTTTACCGGGAAGCGAAAGGGAAGGAACAGCCGTAACGTACGGCGCACAACTCCGTCTTTGTCTCAGCCACATTCTTTCGGACGCCACGCCGGCGCCCGACTTCCCGCTGGGGGCGCTGACCACCGAGAACCGCGACGTGTGGGCGGGCTTGAGGGAGGCGCTGGTCGCCGCCGGCAACGCCGAGGAGCTCCAGACGGTGGACAGCGCCGTCTTCTGCCTGTGCCTGGACGAGGTGGCGCCGAGCGACGGCGTGGACGCCTCGCACAACATGCTGCACGGCGACGGCGTCAATCGATGGTGAGCGCCGCCCGGCCGCCTCGTTCGCCGTAGCGGCGGCCGACTGTCCTCGCCGCAGGTTCGACAAGTCCTTCAGCGTCATCGTGGCCCGGGACGGCCACGCCGCCATCAACTTCGAGCACTCGTGGGGCGACGGCGTGGCCGTGCTGCGCTTCCTCAACGAGATCTTCAAGGACAGCACCCAGAGGCCGCTGGTGCACCCCGGCCCGGACGCCGGCGGCTCGCCCTCGGGCGTGCGCCGCCTCAGCTTCCGGCTGGACGACGCGCTGCGGGACGGCGTGGGGAAGGCCAAAGCCGCGTTTGATGCCGCCGTGTCCCGCCTCACCATCGACGCCGTGCAGTTTACAGGTGAGGCCTCGCCCGCTTCGCTTTGTCCGGCGACCCAGCGGCAACCGGGCGCGTTCCCTCAGGCGGCGGCAAGGAGCGGCTGAAGAAGGCCGCGCTGAGCCCGGACGCCGTGGCGCAGCTGGCCTTCCAGATGGCCTTCCTGCGCCAGTACGGCCAGACGGTGGCCACGTACGAGTCGTGCAGCACGGCCGCCTTCAAGCACGGGCGCACCGAAACCATCAGGCCCGCCAGCGCCTTCACCAAGCGCTGCGCCCACGCCTTTGTCCGCGAGCCAGCCAGGCACGACGCCGGCGCCCTTCTCGGGATGTTGCGCAGCTGCTCCGAGTACCACGGGCGGCTCACCAAGGAGGCCGCCATGGGTGAGCTCCCCGCCGGAGCCGGACCCCTTGCGGGCGCCTATCCGAGGGTGCTCAGTTTGCCTCGCCTTCCAGGTCAGGGCTTCGACCGGCACCTGTTCGCCCTGCGCCGGCTGTCGGAGTCGGCCGGGCGTCGGCCTCACGGGCTCTACGCCGACCCGGCCTACGCCGCAATCAACCACAACGTCCTGTCCACCAGCACGCTTTCCAGCCCGGCCGTGCGGCTGGGCGGCTTTGCGCCGGTGGTGCCGGACGGCCTGGGCGTGGGCTACGGCGTCCACGACCACTGGATCGGCTGCAACGTCAGCGGCTACCCGGCCCGCGACGTCCCGCGCTTCCTGCGGTGCGTGCGCCGCTCCCTGGAGGACATCTTCGCCGTGGTGGACGGCAAGGCCCCGGCGTGAGTCGCGGCGCGCGTCCGCCGGATGCTCCCCGCGTTGCCGCCCTTACCCGCACCTCGTCATGCCATCGAATGTGTGTGTATGTGTGTGAATAAAAGGTATATGTAGCGAAATCATAAATGGGTTCCGATCGTTATCAAGGGCTACCGCGGGATGAAAAATGAACAAAACGTTTATTGAAGAAACAAACAGCTTTCCAAGTCAACACCTAAGTTACCAGCGTTAAAATTTCAAAAACAGTCTTCCAAAAAAGTCTGTATTCGGATTACGCCACGCTCGGAAAGCCCTGACGAGAGAAGGGCCGAGCGGCCCTTGTGTTCTCAAAACTTGAATTAAAAGGTAGACAAAGAGAAGCGAATGTACAAACGGGCCGCAGGCGGCGTCTAGATGGGCTTGATCTTGAAGTGAAGTCCGATCAGGCTGAAGACCAAACACTTCAGGTCCTGCACCAGGTAATAAAAGACGCGCAGACCTTCGGGATCCCTGAAGGAAGCCAAAAGCCAAAGACAAACAATCGCGGAAAGCTCGTCGGAAAGCAGGTGAGCGGGATGCCCTCCTCACCTGGACTGGTTGACGTCAATCAAAGAGCCGATTTTGGACGTGGTGAAGGAAATGTGCTCGTCGCCGATCACGATTTCCAGCTCCTTTCGCGGCCGAAAAAGACGAAAGACTTAGGTCACAGAGTGCACGAAGAGCCCCCTCGGCGACTCTGTCCACAAATGTGCTAGTATGGACTTGGCCCTGAGCAGCAGGACACCTCGAGCATAGTCGGGGGACGGGACAGGACAGGAGTCCTGTTTAGTGCTTCCCAAGGCATACATGCAGCAGCGATCAAAAGAAACGCTCTTTTCTTGCAGCCGGCGACTATTTGAAGAGGGGCTAAATTATTCTTGCCGCAAACTTGCGTGTTCCTCTGCATCCCCTAAAATTGCCACCTGGCACAACGGGGGTCGCCGCCGAAGGCGCGGGCACAAAAACGCCAGGCGTATTCTCGGCCGATGACAGACACGGCGCGACCTTCCCGCCTCCGCTTCGACCCGGCCGGCCCAAAGCGGATAGAATTTTGGCAACAAGCGCATAAAACCGCCCACCTGTCTCCCCACTCGGTCGGGAGGCGGCCACAGCGCGTCGTCCTCTTTGGTGATCTCGCTGTCGTCGATGATCCGTTTCAGCTCCTCCATCACGCTCCGGTGGACGTACGCCTGAAAACGACAGCAAAAGCGCAAAGTGGCTTCTTCGTCCAAAGGCCCCGCCCCACTCGCGCCGACGCCGGCCCTCGTTCCCGCCTCTTTCTCGCTCTCTGCTCTAGTCAAAAATGTGACGGCGATGCTTCCGCACACGACCTTCGTAAGGCGTGTCTCCGTAACGGACACGTTTGTAAGTTAAATGGGGCTATTTTTCCAAACCACATTACAGAAGAAAACGGATTTAACTCGTACGTCAAGGCACCAGCTTTGTGGCGGGAGATGAAGATTTTTCAATGTAAAAAAATGTCGGAAAAGTAAAAGGCATGGGACACGCTTTTTTTTTTTTTTTTTTTTTTAAACACTCTTGGAGAAATGTGCTATCCTATCTCTTCTGATGGGGAGAGGTTGCAATTCATGAAGGACAAGTAAACATAGTTACCTCCTTTCGGATCATGACATCGTTTTTGTAGTTGCTGTTGTTGGCGTAGCGCAATTTCCCTGCAAAGAAGAAGAAGATGTTGAGCGCCGCCGTTATTTCCCGTCCAAGGCGAGCGCGTTGGAATTTGCGCCGAGTTTTTGCAAAAGCGCTTGTGCCGCCCGCTTTTTCCACAGCCATACTTAACATTTGAGTGCCATTTTAGCAAAGACCACTCTGGAACAGTCTGTTTATTCTAAAAGGTTTCCGCGGAACTTCCAAATTTGTCGATTGCATTAAATTGATTCACCAAATTAGCGCGCACAATACACGTACAATAGCTTAGAATGCGCAAGACTTGGGACAATTAACGCTGGAGTCAAAAACTCATCCGAGATCAATTTGATTCTTGTTTGAAAATTACATAGTTCAAATGGTCGGGGCAGCATCCTTGCCTGGAAAACAATGATCAATAAATGTGCTGATTTTTACGAAAGAAGTGACAAAAACATTTGAAAAATAGTCCTGATATTAAAAGTACGATTACGTGCATTTCAATTCATCAATAAACAGCAAAAAAGAAAAAAAAAGTTGCTGGTTATAACTTTTACTAAGACAATTGTTGGCTGCAGCCCCGTTCCTGATATTGTTTCTTTAAATTACCAAAGCATGTGATGATAACCATTTCATGTGTGTCGTTTTAGCTCGGTGAAAACGTAGGACTTCTCCGGCTTTTAACAAATATTTCATTGTTGACTTGTTTAGGAGTTCGGTTACTTACAATAGTTGTCTTGACATTGCACAAACAAACAAAACTGCTTTTACCAGACGACGAAATAAATGTTGAACCGCTTAACTACAAACATTTGTCTTTCGTGAAGGCGAATGAATGAACGGTAGCTCCGTCCTCTTCCCGGCTGGCTTCCGCGAGCACAAGGCCACATGGCGCTTCCACCATTTCATTTACGGCGCATACGGCGGCTTACTTTCACTCGAGTCACGGACAATTCAACAACAAGCCTGAAAAGCATAAATTCGCGGTGCCAATATACATTTCGTAGCGTTAGCCGCACGTTTCCCTGCTGAAGCCAAGCGTGGGCTATCTTAGCCTAGCCTAGCCTAGCCTAGCCTATCCTATCTTAAGCGAACCACAGTCGACTGGGACCTGCGCTTACCATCAGGCCGGAATTCAAACTCCAGGAATTCGTGTCCAAATTTGCCTTTATGGCCAACATAATACCTCAGGTAGAAGTCACTCGTCGACATTACCGCCAAGTTAAAGGCTCTTTCGCTTTCCTTTTCGTTGGTTCTTTTTTTTGTTTGTTTTAGGAAAAGCCGCGCCGACAAGAACTACTGAGCAATCACGGCGCGTATCGTTTTATGCGCATGCGTACATTTGCATTTCTCTCAGTCTTGTCTCGCAGGCAAGGCTGAAGTGCAACGTAAAGCCATCTCAGTTGAGTACTCATCTTAAAATGTTTTATACAAATTTTTTAAATAACAATATGTATTTATTTCGAAATGAATATATTACGGGCGACCGAAACTCGAGTTAGAACATATTCTGCTTTAAGACAAAAATCGGGGTTGTCACGCCAATGTAGTTTGCCGGTCGCTCAGTGTTACGTCATCACGAAGCGTCTAAAAGCTCTTCATCCTTTAGTCGCGCGCGTGTCTTTCGCTTGGACGTTTGCCCTCATGGCGAATTCCTTCTCGCAGGAGCTCGAAAACCTCCTCAACCCGCTCCCGAAGTTTGCCGATCCCGAGGACGACCATGAAGAGGCCACCAAAGCCCGTGTTAGCGACGCGTTCGCCTCGGACGAGGCCGCGGCGGACGCCGAGGTCGGCGGCGCTTTGCGGAGGAGAAACGCCGGCCTGTTGGCAGACAGCGACCCGAGGTACCTGGGCAAGGCCGTCAGCAGGCACCAGCTCTTCATGGACGCGGATGAGGACATGGAAACCCACCCAGATGAAGACGACGACCAAGATGATGACCGAAGTAATCCGAGATAAGACTTTTGGGCATTGCTTTTATTGCGTTTCTACGTGAAGACCCTTTATACGTCCCACCACATCAACCTACCACACACACACACACACACACACACACTTAATCACGATTTTTTGGCGGTGTATACGATGTCCGATTATGAATATTTTGCTGAATCAATCTCATTACTACCTCTGATTTTGCACAGATCAAGAGGACGATGAGGAGGAAGATGGCAGTGTTGAAGAACTAGAAGAAGAAGAAGAAGAGGTTGATGAGGATGAGGCGGACGCTGGCATCTCACCTCCTGTCCGAGCGGACCTCCACAAGCTGAGCGACGGCTTGGACGAGCCCGGCGCGAGCGAGGACGAAGGCGGCCTTGAAGATGAGACGCGAGAAGATGAGGACGGCACGGAGGAGGAGGACGAAGGCCAGGGGGGCGCCATCTTCACCTTCTCCGAGGCCAAGGTGGACGAGGAGGTGGAAAAGGGCCGGGCGGTCCGGAACCAGCTGGCGGTGTGGGAGCGGCTCTTGGAGGCCCGCATCAAGATGCAGAAAGCGCTGGCGAGCGCCAACCGCCTGCCGCAGCCGCACATCCGCCCGCACTTTGTCGCCAGGGGCGGCGCCCAGCTGGCGGGCGCCCTGAAGAACGCGCGCAAGGCCTTGAAGGCTCTTCAAAGGACCCTGCTGGACCTCCACCATCAGCTCGCCCGGCAGAGTGCTGCACAAGGGCTTTCCGGCCTCCTTGACGAGCGAGGTAATTGGGCCAGTTGGTACACAGTAAAAGTACCCATTTGAAATTCTGCACCTATTTTTGTTTTGTTTTATATTTATTGTTGTTTTTAGTAGTCTCGGCCTCGTGCCGGCCATCGGCCTTTCGAAATCATTGTAGCGACCGCCGTAACCAACCGTGTTTTTCATTCCTGGAAATGCGTACGTTCCTTCAAAAGTGACTTGGACTAAGTGTTTTGAGATGATAAAAAAGAAAACGCCATCTCAATTCTTTTTCTTTCAGTCATGGCAGCCGCTGACTGTTAATGCAGCCAATGCCATCTCTCTTTATCTCAAAAAAAAAAAATGTATCCAGCCCAGATGCTGTAAGACGAGCATTTGGGACACAACACGTCCAACTTTTGCGCTGGTGATTTCCGTGATTTCCAGCTGCTACCGGTCCCAGAGGCGGATACCGGTGGAGATTTTTTCTTAATTAACATGGGCGGCCGGTCAACACTGAGCGCTCAATGGCGTCACTCAAGCAGCCGGGCGAGACGATTCATGTTCCTCACTTCAATCTTTTACTTTTTGCTATTCTGCAAAATCATATTGGGGCGCAATTTGGTGAGCGATGGGCAAAATAATCGCTTGTTGGTGTATGTGACGACCGTGGCCCATACCGACAGGGCTTCCCGGAAATGACAAAGCCTCACATCGACAGTCGATGAAAAGAAGTGTCCCGAGCGCTACTAATGCGGGCCTTTCGGGAAGCGGGTCAACCTCATGGCGCGCTCTCTCCGTATCGTTGCAGCGGAGCCGGCGCCCAAACGCAAACTGGACATGTGCGACTACCCCGAGGTGGCGTCCAAGCGTTTTGCCGCCTTCCGGCCGTATCGCGACGCCACCCTTCAGAAGTGGCACGACAAAACGCGCCTGAGCTCCGGCAAGAGCGGCAAATTCGGCGCCTTGGAGCGCGACGCGGTGACCCAAGTGGAGCAGATCTTGATGGACAAGGAGCGGCTGGTGCGCCGCACGCAGACGCCGCGCTCCGAGTACCGCGTCCTCGGACGGAGCGAGGAGCCCTCGGGGGAGGGAGGCGCCCGGGATCATCCGGAGCGCCCAAGTAGGTTTCTGTCGAACCGTCCCGTCACGGCTCGTGCGCAAAGCGTCGGCGGGGGGTGGCCGCTCGTCGGGATTAACGAGCCGGGCCGAAGGCGAACAAGCGAAACGGTCTCGGGTGAACTGAGGCAATTAGAAGCTCGGGTTGCACAAGTTCTTTGCGTGCCACCGCTTGGTGCTTTGAAACGGAGCTGCCAAAATTCAATTATCCACAACGCTTTATCGTTTACAGGCATCGTTTCACTTGTCCGAATCCTCGGTTTTCAGCCTATCATCAGGAAATACAGTGGCGCCTCACGTAATTGCAATTTTATCATACTCATTTATCTGTTTATTTTGCCCATTTTTTTTTCCAAATATTTGGGGGGTTGATTGCCCCCGCCAAATTTGTCTAAACCACGCAAGCAGCAGGGGTGTAACATTATTTGTCAATTCCATGAAAGCGCACCGATTTTGAACAATAGGGTAGTGGTCGACTTCTGCTCTTACTTTGGGAAGCGTCGCGAGACCTTTGGGCCCCAAGCGTCGCCGTGCGCTATCGAAGGTTTTGTCATGTTGCTTTTGTGTTTGTCGCACTGGTCCAAAGCGCCCCATCGAGGCAAGCCGTCCAACGAGGCGGACGAGGACATCTTTGACGACGACGACTTTTACCACCAGCTGCTGCGCGAGCTCATCGAGCGCAAGACGGGCGGCGCCGACGCCAACCGGCAGGTGGCGGCCGGGCGCCAGTGGCTGCAGATCCAGAAGCTGCGCGGCAAGCTCAAGAAGAAGGTGGACACCAAGGCCAGCAAAGGTCGCAAGGTCAGGTTCGACGTGCACGGCAAGCTGCTCAACTTCATGGCGCCCGTCCTCCGCGACCGCGAGGCCATGGCGCACGACGCCCGCACCGAACTCTACAGGGCGCTCTTCGGACTTCGCCCGCCCGCGACGCGCGTGCCGACGGATGACGACCCGGTGCAGTGATGGTTCCCTACAGTGCAAGATGCAAATGTGCCCGACTCGTGTGTTGTACCGCACAATACTGTCATTGGGTGCCTTACGATGCAAATATGCGCCACGGTGTAGAATGAGGATTCTGTGATGTGCTTACGCCTTTACTGCACCTTAATACGTGTGCAGTGCGGTGCTGTATTTGACTGTTTATTGTGTATTCTTGGAGTATGAGTGAACTTGACTGCAAAATAGAATTGTTTTACTTTGGGAAAGCCAATGCCTCATCCTTTGTGTGTAGCGCACGCCCGTGTCGATTGACCCGTTTACATGCCCGTCTGACGTCACCGTCTCAAGCTAAAGCGTGTACTTTACAAGTGTTTTCTTTTGTCTGGAAAAAAATGTCGGTTGTAGATCGGGTGTGTCTTTACTGCTTGAAAACGCGGCGAGCTTCGTGAAAACGTGGAGTCCAACTTGGTGAAAGACGAACCGGAAGTAGTTGGTCCAAGCCCGACCTCTTCACCGTTCCCGACCTCAATGACAAAAGAGCGCCTTTCCCGACCGATCGTCGTGTCGTCACGCACCTCTTGCGTTTGCGGTGACATTTGAAGTGGTAAAGATGAGTACGATGTTCGCTGACACCATCCTCATCGTCTTCATCTCCGTGTGCACCGCGCTGCTAGCCGAAGGTGAGCCGCGCATGCTAACCGTCTGCGGCAAGCTCGCACATAGCGCGCGCCGGCGCTGGCGCACGGCGGGCGAACTCGTTACGATGCGCCGGCCGGCACCGCCGGTGACATTCGCGTCGGGAAATGCGAGGCGTCTCAAGATTTTCCGACATCTTGAAGTGAGCGGCAGCCGCCGACTGCGTTTAGCGTGTCATGCTAATCCCGAGAAATCCGCTTAAGAAAAAAACAAGCGCATGAAATGTCATTTTAAAGGGACGCCCAAAAAGTCTTCCAAGCCCAAAGAAATGACGTCTCGTTTGGAAAAGAGCCGTGTGCATTGCAACGAATTCCATCGCCGGCTTCACAGGGGCTCCCCAATGGGGCTGCTGAGGTTGGAACCCGGTGTCTCGCTCGGGCTGCAAGCCGGCTTTGCCATCTTCAAATGAGGCTGCCAAGCCTGCACAAGTTGAAGACAAAGGGGGCTTCCGGGCTCCCGCGGTGGTGTCACAAATTGAGGTTTGATGCCCACGTCCACATCGCAAGGCTTTCGGCCTTTCAGAGTCAAACGGGCGGCTTCAGAAAGATCAGGATTTAAGGACGGACCCCGGCGTGCGTCTTTGCGTTTTAAAACGAGATGAGGGCCGATTCGGCACAGGGCTTCAAGAAACGTGCGGGTGTGAAGCCGAGGTGAGGCTTTCAAGACCCAACGGTAGACGTCAAATTCGAAATTGAAGCCGGGCGAACTTTTGCAAACGAGGCTTTTGACGCGGGGATGTCAAATGAGGTTTGAGATCCAGGTTTGGCGTACGGGAAGTTCATTCCATAGGTAGCCTTGTATTTTCTTTTTCGCGCAATCGCTTGAGCGCAAACTCCTCGGCGTTGGCGAGTCCAAGGCAAGCGCTTTTGGAACGGGTCCTGCTTGTGATGGATTGCGCAGGGATCACCTGGGTGCTGGTCTACCGCACGGACAAGTACAAGCGGCTCAAGGCGGAGGTGGAAAAACAAAGCAAGAAACGTACGCACCTCCACCAAACGCCTCCCGCGTGCTTCTTCTGCGCCCGCCATCATCGTGCGCGCGCGTGTGTGCGTGTTCCCTAGTGGAGAAGAAAAAGGAAACCATCACGGAATCGGCAGGACGTCAGCAGAAGAAGAAGATCGGTGAGGGTTTGTTTGATTTTTCCTCGTTTTTTGGGGAAACCTGATGAGATGGGGTTTTTTTTCTTCCTTTCAGAAAGACAAGAGGAGAAGCTCAAGAACAACAACAGAGACTTGTCCATGGTCAGAGACGTCCCTCGGCCTCCGTCGCTCGATCGAAAACCCTAATGACGATTAGCTGGGCGATGGCGTCTGTTTGCAGGTGCGCATGAAGTCCATGTTTGCCATCGGCTTCTGCTTCACCGCTCTGATGGGCATGTTCAACTCCATGTAAGCGAGCGGCGTCAAACGTGCCTTTCCACGGCCCGGGAACACCTTTTCAAAATGGGATTTGTGCGCTGACTGAAACCCAAAGTAGCAGCAAAAAACGTCCTCCCCAACAAAAGGCCGCGCGCCTTGTTGTACGTTATCCTTCACGCCAAACCGTTGGGCCGTCCTTTAAAAGTGACGAGCGACCGTTGCTGTCTTCCCTTTTCTATCCGATCCGAGCGTGGTCCGCCGTATATGGCCTACGTACCTTGGCGCCTTGGCCAGTAAGTGGCAGTCTTCAAGCGTTTGCTGCCGCGCGCCTCCCTTCCTAAAAATGAAGGCAAATGAGCCAACGCACGGATGGGGGGTTTTCAGGCCTCTGCTGGCGTTCTAGCGCACGGGTGTCAAACTCGGGGCCCGGGAGCCAGATCCGGCCCGCCTTATCATTTCACGCGGCCGGCGAAACGCCCATTCCAACTGGAGTTTCCGGTCAAAATACCACATTCGTAAGTCGTCCTCAGCTTTTAAAACTGTTTGGGGGGAAAAAGCAAGCACTTTTTGCACTCACCCTCTGATTTCAAAACTAGTTGGAAGTGTGACAAATCCACCCAAAATGTATTTGACCACAGCCCTCTGACAGAAAGCGTAACTGCAACGCGGCCCTCGATAAGAATGAGTTTGACACCCCTGTTCTAGCGCAATCCCCCGCGCTTGGCCAAAGCCGCCCGGGTGTTCCCGAACCGTCGGCGTCAGCCTTCACCGAAGAGGGGAAAAAAAGAAAAGGAAAAAAAAAGCCATTAACCCCGCGACCGCCGCGCCCCCGGCCGGGCCCCTTGTTCTTCAGTTTTGACGGGCGGGTGGTGGCCAAGCTGCCCTTCGTGCCGCTGTCTTACATCCAGGGCCTGTCGCACCGCAACCTGCTGGGCGAAGACTACACCGACTGCTCCTTCATCTTCCTCTACATCCTGTGCACCATGTCCATCCGACAGGTGAGGCCGGCCGGCCGGCCGGCGGGGAGGCTCCACTCGGGCCTGACCGGAAATGACCGTGCGCTTGCGCTCTCCTGCGCAGAACATCCAGAAGATGTTGGGCCTGGCCCCCTCCAGGGCGGCCACCAAGCAGGCGGGGGGCTTCTTGGGGCCCCAGCCCCAAGCTGCCAAGTTCTCTTGAAGGCCCACGCAGCGCCACTGAGATTTTTTTCTCTTTTTTTTTATAAGTCACCGCCGCCCTTCCTTACGTTTCAATAAAGTTTTATGGGTCGCTTTTACTTTGGGTTTGCATCGCCGGAGCGTCACAAGGCTTCCCCCGGCTTTTCCACGAGTGACGCCACTCGCGGCTTTTTGGAGATGCCGGTGAGTTTCGGGAAGGCGATTCACCTACGCGTTCGCTCCAAAACCCCATGTGAAACGTGCAACTTAGCATGTCGCTCGCGATACTAGGGCCAAACGTCTCTGTTTGCATGCATAGCCGTATTATACGATGGAATTATATTTGTGCCACAATCGCGAGCGACAAAAATGACCAAGAATGGATTTTGAGCACAGAACAACTTTTTGCTGGCTCCGGATGTCTCGTTGCTCGCTCGCGTATGGAGTAAAATTGCTGTCAGACGTACGCGTGTTTCACCTTTCGTATCCGCGTATGAGTAAGACTCTCGCGAGACATGCGTTTCACCATTCGTATCCGCGTTTGAGTACGACTCTCGCGAGACACGCGTGTTTCACCATTCGTATCCGCGTTTGAGTACGACTCTCGCGAGACGTGCGCTCCGCTATTCGTGTGAAGACACGACTTCAAGATCGGGATGACGTTGCGCTAAACTACCAGGCAAAGTCAGTCGATATTGCGAGTCGGTCGCGCAGGCCGGCATTAGTCAACACGCATACGTTTTGTTGACAGCAGTCTTACTCCATACATCACCGAGTGATTGTTTTCACCTTAAATTGTTTGATGAAATTGGACTGACAGGCGGAAGACACGCGACTCTAAATCCACATATTGTTTGAAAAGCAGTCATATCAATTGGGAAGGGATTGACAGGGGGCACTCTAAACGTGTCATCGCATCATCACGTGTTCTCAAAAACGACAACGCAAAAGTAGGCTTGCAATTTCGCTCTGTTGAACTTTTTGCATTTTTGTTGAGGGGGCGCGGCCTGGTGGGCGGCGCGTTAGCCTCCCTTCAGCTGGCGGGCGGGCGGTCCGCCCTTTCACTTATAAGTCGCTCCGGCCAGCAAGTCCCCCGCGAGATCTCCCCCCGAATCGCAACATGGCCGGGTCCAGCCTGTCCGCCATGGACGCCGCCGCCACCGGCACCTTGCTGCTCGGCGACGACCTCAACTTCTGGGACGGCGAGCGTCAGGCGCCTCGGCCGGGGGCGAGCGCCGAGCCCGTGTACGAGCCGGCCACCGGTACGTACTGGGCTCCGACGTCGACGCCGTGTCGTCGTCGTGTGGCCGGTTATGTCAGATTTGTGACTTTTAAGGAGAGAATCCGGCGCCGCCTTTTAAGGATGGAATCCGGCGCGTTGAAAGTCCCTGCATAGCGGGAAGAGGGGACTCTGCGCTCAAGCGCAAAAAGAGAAGAAAGTGCGAGTGCGTTTTTCAAACTCGTCGGCGTGTAGAGCAGGGGCGAAAGAGTTTCCCCCGCCCCGCCCCTCCCGCTCAAGGCAACGACGCTGCAGATCAGCTTGTTTCACAGGAGGGGAGCACTCATTAAAATCCTGGAGAACCCACGGGGTGGGCTCAGTTTCAAATGATATTTTGTTAGAAGAAAAAGGTTCTTGGGTTCTCCGGGGTAATCAAACTGCTCGGCCAGGTAGGGAGCCACACAATAATGCGGTGTGCAAGCGGGGGACTCCGAGATGAGGGGGTTGCCCACTGTCAGGCAAGGCTTTTGGAGTGGCAAACTGTAGAGTGAGAGTCCACAATAGTACCGTAAAAGCCATCGTGGCCCCCTACTATTTGCGCTGGTTAGAGAAGAGACCTAATCATATATAATCTCAGAATGACCATGATGGAAAGAAATCTCTCAAACAAAAGCCTGCGGGGCGTCGAGTGAAGAAGCGCACATCGGCTTCGGGAGTTAGTGAAGATTGCTCATGCGCTCGTCCTGAATTTCTAGGCGCTGTCTGTTCACGTGTCGTCCGCAGGGATTGTGTGTTTTTGCAGAGTTGTTGCATAACAGCCCCCCCTCTCCTCCCCCTTTCTTGCATTTTGCCACTGTCGATTCGGGCCTTCGTAGGGCGAGTGCTGTGTCACGTGACGCCGTGCGGCGCCGAGGAGGTGGACGCGGCGGTCCGCAGCGCTCGCGGTGCCTACGCCCAGTGGAGCAAGATGGCGGGCATGGAGCGGGCGCGCGTCCTGTTGGAGGCGGCTCGCATCGTCAGGGTGAGGCCTTCAAGATGTTACTGATTACGGGCAAAGTTCTTTTGGAGGGGGCGGGGCCTCTCCGCCGGACTCGGAGACGCTCGAAAAGCAAACGCTCAAAGACAAACCCTCGTCCTGGCTTGACACGCAAACGCAAGCAAAGCCTGTTATCCGTGACTACCGAGAAGAAGCCCGAAGCGTCTCTGAAAGCAAACTGAGCCCGGTTTGGAAGGCCGGTCCCGTCGGCAAAGCGAACGCTATTTGAAAACACCAGCCTCCTTTCACACGCTCCTTTCAGAGCCGATCCTCGCTTGAAAACGTGTTAGGCGCAAACACTGCTTTTCGTTTTTCTCATTTCAGAGCTGACCCTCGCTTGAAAACTTAAGTGCAAATCCTACTTTTCTTTGGCACTCCGAATCGATAGCGTGATCCTGGCTCCAAGTGCTCATCGGAAACCCAAAGCCGTCTTGAAAGTCGAGTCGTAAAGCGCCTTTTCCGAACCGCGCCTTTTCCGAACCGCGCCTTTTCCAAGACCGCGCTCATCCAAAGCGCTGCGCGATCAAAAAACAGTGCAAAGAAAGACATTAAACAAGCTAAAACCCGGATAAGAGAGCGACGCGCCGCCACGGAGGTGTCCGCTTTCGAGGCGTATTCCGAGCCAGCGAGAAGAAGTTCAAGTGGGAAGGCGGATTTGACGGCCAGACCGAGGGTCGCGAAAGCCGTTTCCGTGTCCGCGCTAGCCCGAGGCGGGCTTTCTACGCCTTTGACTGGACTGTTTTTTTTTTTTTTTTTCAGGAGCGGCGCCAGAAGATCGCCAAGCTGGAGGTGATCAACAACGGCAAGTCCATCACCGAGGCGGTGGCGGACGTGGACGTGGCCTGGCAGTGTATGGAGTTCTACGCCGGGCTGGCCTCCACCATGGCAGGTCAGAAAACCGGGTCGTGGTTCTTGTCGCCGACCCCAAAGAGCGCCGTCCGTCAGTTGGCAATTTTTTCGCCGAAACCGAAGAGCGGCGTAAGCGGAAGCTGAGCCGACTTTGGCCGGCGCTCGATCCGGAAATAAAAGGCCGTCGTCTCGGCGGGAGTGGCCCCTAAAGGCCCCGTAACCCCGTTCAAAATGGCGCGTAGCCTCGGAAGTGCCTCCGCGTAGCGCCGGACTACGTGCGCGCGGAAGGGGGATGCAATGTGGCGTTTGTGTGCGCGCCCAGGTCAGCACATCCAGCTTCCGGGCGGCGCCTTTGCGTACACCCGGCGCGAGCCCCTGGGCGTGTGCGCGGGCATCGGCGCGTGGAACTACCCCTTCCAGATCGCCGTGGTCAAGTCGGCCCCGGCGCTGGCCTGCGGTGAGTTGGGCTTTTTTCTTCCGGGGCGCCGGCCGGACGGACGGCCCTGACGGCCGCCTCGCCGTCGTCAGGCAACGCCATGGTCTTCAAGCCCTCGCCCATGACGCCCGTCACCGCCGCCGTCCTGGCCGAGATCTACCGGGAGGCCGGGGCGCCCCCGGGGCTCTTCTGCGTGGTGCAGGGCGGCGCCCAAACCGGAACGCTTCTGTGCCAGCACCCCGACGTGGCCAAGGTGTCCTTCACCGGCAGCGTGCCCACCGGCAAGAAGGTAAGGCCGCCACCAGGAAAGAAGTCAAGTAGAGGCGGACCGCTACGGGACCCCTTTCCAAACAAAAGAGGGGCCAAAACGCCGGCGAGCGAGCGACTTGCGCTTTCCGGCCCGATCAGGTGATGGAGGTGTCGGCCCGCGGCGTCAAGCCCGTCACTCTGGAGCTGGGCGGCAAGTCGCCGCTCATCATCTTCAAAGACTGTGAGCTGGACAACGCCGTCAAGGGGGCGCTCATGGCCAACTTCCTGACTCAAGGACAGGTCCGCTTTCTCCAGCCGGTCGACCGCTCGCCCCGCTTCCGCTCGGGCCCTTTGTTCCGCTCGGGCCCTTTGTTCCGCTCGGGCCCTTTGTTCCGCCGGCCTCCTGTCCCCGTTTTCACCTTCCGGCCGACCGCAGGTGTGCTGCAACGGGACCAGAGTCTTCGTGCAGCGGGACGTCATGCCGCAGTTCCTGGACAAGGTGGTCAGCAGGACCGAGGCCATCGCGGTGGGGGACCCCTTGCTGGAGCGGACCCGCATGGGCGCGCTCATCAGCAAGCCCCAGCTGGACAAGGTCCTGGCCTTCGTCAGGCAGGCCCGGGAGCAGGTGAGGGGCGCCGACGCTCGCCGCCGAGGCCGACGCTGAGGCCGACGCTCTGCCGCAGGGGGCCAAGGTGCTGTGCGGCGGAGAAGCCCTGGTGCCCGCCGACCCCAAACTCAAGGGAGGATACTTCATGTCGCCCTGCGTGCTGGGTGGGCGGCCGGGGCCCGCGGCCTTCGCTTCCCCCGCTCCTTGCCGCGGCGCTTGACGCGCCTTTGCCTTCGCCGCAGACGAGTGCAGGGACGACATGACGTGCGTGAAGGAGGAGATCTTCGGGCCCGTCATGTCGGTGCTGCCCTTCGACACGGAGGAGGAGGTTCTGCGGCGGGCCAACGACACCACCTTCGGCCTGGCCTCCGGAGTCTTCACCCGGTGAGCGGGCGGAGCGCGGCGGCGGCCGCCGATGGCCGGGTGAGGCTTGCCCCTCCGACGTCCGGTCCTCGCTCCCTCAGGGACATCTCGCGAGCGCACCGGGTGGCCGAGAGGCTGGAGGCGGGGACGTGCTACATCAACAACTACAACGTCAGCCCCGTGGAGGTGCCCTTCGGAGGATACAAGATGTCAGGTGGGCCCCGCAAACCTTCGGGGGGGGGCACGCTTTCCTTCGGCGCCGTCTTGCCGAAGACGGCGCTTTTCATGCAAATATGGGATCTTTATCGGCACCCCGTGTCACGAAGCTCCACATAAACGCACGCGTGGCTACTGAATACCGTCGTTTATTGGCGCAAGATGTAAGCTTTATCGTCCCTACTTCCTTGTCAGAGGGAGAGCGTGCGAGTAATTGGGCGCGCGAGTGCTTGTCTCTTTGTGCCCTGCAATTGGTTGGCAACCGGTCCAGTGGGTCCCACTGACCGTGGACAGCTGGGGTAGGCACCAGCTTACCACGAGCCCGCGGCCCTTGTGAGGATAAGCGGCTATAGATAATGAATGGATGGAAGAAGTGCTGAATGTTTTTTTTCTTCTTTTTACACGCGCTCATGAATTTTTGGTGCCCCAGTACGGTATTAGGTCTAGTGACGGACGCCCCTGGTCAGAGCGCGTCCGCCATCGACGCACTTCACTAGGCGCTCGCTCCCTTTGCTTCTTTGAAACGGACACCGTCTCATCGTTGTTCTTGGTTGTTTTGTTTTTTCGCTGCAGGTTTCGGGCGCGAGAACGGCCAGGTGGCCATCGAGTACTACTCGCAGCTGAAGACGGTGGTGGTGGAGATGGGCGACGTGGAGAGTCTCTTCTGAGCGCGCGTCAACTTGCACGTCCGCTCAAATTGTTCAAATAAAAGCCCTTGCGCATTTTTCCTTCGTTTTTTCCCTCCCTCCGGCCATCTTTCCCGTCCGCCGGCTTGTCCTCGCAAGGAGGGCAGCGGAGCGAGCAGGACTCAGAAGTGGGCCGCCAGTCTTGGCCGGATCACAAAGCGATGGTCAATAAGTTGTCAACGAATATTTAAACGTACTTTTAAACAGCTCATTTCCTACTCATAACCTGGCTTATTTCCTCTTCCTAACCCCGTAAGAGAATACATTTACGTTGTTTTTTTACTGCTCGCATATTTGAATGAAAAGAATCGTCAAAGGTCCTCGTTCGATACGTGAACTTTTCAAGTTAACGGTAAGTGTAGGTCACGTGACGGTTTTCTTCATTTTTGTGAAAAACGGCGGTCTGGTAGGTATCGTGTTAAGTATTTGTGTGCGCGCAGGAGAATCCGCCGGCGACCGAGACTCGGTGCAGTATGAAGGATAGTCCGCCCTCCGTTAGGGAGCAGTATTTTATTGAGTACGTTGTCTTGAAAGCAAAGAGCGCGTTGGACTCAAGCTACCATTACGTAAAGCGGAAGGAGTGCACCGGAAGTGTTTGCATCCGGCAGTAAGTTTGAGCCTGTGGCTTGACCATGCAGGTGAGTGCGAGTCGTGAATGCAAAGCTTGTCTCATGTCACGTTGGAAGCTTTCGACTTGTTCCGTTGGGCCTTCCTCGTGCCTGTTTTCTCCGTGCACTTTGCGACGCAGACTGTTTTGGGGCGGTTAGCATTAGCCGCGAAAGCGCCAGCTGCGTTCCGACGCCCTGCAGGTTCGCAGCCCATCATTTCCGTTCTTAGCGTAATAGAAGCGAGCGTTGCTTGTAAACGGGACTAAGGGTTTATTCTTCAAGTTTAACTAAAAATGGATGAAAATAATGACGATTGCCTTGTGTTGCAATAGAGGTTGAGTAGAAATTGCGCTGAAATCATGCTAATGCAAAGCTCTTGAAGACGAAGACCTCCAGCTGTAAGGAGGCAACCGAAAAGGACATTTACTCCGATCACCCGCCGACTTGCCCAAGACACAAACAAATGCTGCCCTTCGTTTGGCCAAGTCAACGCTTTCTCTTCTTTCGCTAGCGCCGCTTTCCACGCGAGCGAGCCGATGATCTTTTGGCCCTTTTTCGAGCTAATCATATGCTTTTAATTTGGAAAACAATGCCCAAAGTGGTCCAGAACTAATAAGGACCCGCTTTAGAAGAAAGTGAAGGGGCAAAGCTATGCCGGCCGCACGGCCTGAGTTTGTTTTTTTTTTTTTTTCCTTTGGGGTGCAGCAGCGCGAAGAGAAGCAGCTGGAAGCGTCGCTGGAGTCGCTCATCGCGCAGGTGGCGCAGGTGAAGAACGCCCTGCACTCCTTCATCTTCAAGCTGGAGAACGAGTACGAGAGGCTCACCTGGTGAGTCGTCGGGTCGCCGTTAGGGTTGCGGCCTACCCCGAGCTGAGCGCTAGCCCGCCCGCGCAGGCCGTCGGTGCTGGACAACTTCGCCCTGCTGTCGGGTCAGCTCAACACGGTCAACAAGCTGCTGAAGCACGAGAAGACGCCGTCCTTCCGGAACCAGCTCATCATCCCGCTGCTGCTCTCGCAGGACCGCGACGACGACCTGGCGGTGAGGTCGCCCGGCCCGACCCGCCTCCCCTCGGCCTCGGCGCGCCCCCCCTTGACTCTTTTTGCTCAGAAAGCCACGGAGCAGCGCGTGCCCGTCTTCAGCCACGAGATGGTGCCCGACTACCTGCGGACCAAGCCCGACCCCGAGGTGGAGGAGCAGGAGAAGCAGCTGAGCGCCGAGGCGGCCCGCGTGGGGCCCGAGGCGGCGCAGGTACGCCCCTTTGCCTTTTCTGTCCCCGGGCTCCGTCGCCGGGCGCGCGCTCCTTCCGCCTTCTGCCCTTGCTTGCTGCCGCTCCCCGTCCTTCCTTCGCACCCCCCTGCGCCGGCGCGGCGTCCTCCCGTGGCTCAGCCTCCTTCCGTTCCGCTCCGCCCTCTCCCCCCTGGCCCGCAGAAACAGATCCAGACTCTGAACAAGCTGTGCTCCAGCCTGCTGGAGAAGCTCAGCAACCCGAGAGACGATCGGGACGGCGAGAGCGCAGGTGAGCCGGGAACGGGGCGAGGAAGTGGGGGGTTAGGGTTAGGGTTAGGCTAACCCGTTAGATAGAAACGTAAAGGGGGGGGCACGCGCTGACGCCGGCCTTTTTCTGCACCCGTCCCCCTACAGCGCCGCGCCAGAACAAGTGCTGGTTCAACCCGGCCGACACCAGCGCGCTGGTGGGGGCGGTGGCCTTCGGCAAGGGCTTGTCCAAGTGCCGGCCCCCCGGCGGCCCTCCCGGCGCCGCCATGGCCGGCGGCCCGCCCGCCCTGCAGCAGGTCACCGTCGGCGGGCAGCAGGGGGGGCTGGGGGCTCCCCCCCAGCAGCAGGCGCAGCCAGGTGGGCGCTGGACTTCCCGGGGCCGGCCCCGCCCGGCGGACCCCGCCTCCAAATGTCCCGCGCGCTTTCCTTTCAGGCAAGATGCCCGGCATCAAGACCAACATCAAGTCGGCGTCGGCCTCCATGCACCCTTACGCCAGATGATGCGGCTTCCTGGCGGGAGGGACGGCGGCGCGCTCGGCCCTTGCGCCTTCCGGAGAAATGAAAGCCAAACATTAAAATGGAGAAAAGCTTGCACAAAAGAGTGTGTTTCTCGTGACGAGAGTTGACCTTTCCGAGCCCGCGGCGCAGCCGGTGAAACGCGCGGCCCAGCCGCGGGAACCCGAGTGCCAACTATTAGTTAGATACCGAGGAAGCCTTCTCGCCGCTCCGCTAAATACGTGCCGCTTTATAACGGGCAAAAGAACGAAAGAAAGTGTTCCCGCCTTTTGCATACTGCTGCTGCCCCCCCCCCAAAAAAAAAAAACAAGTTGGCGCCATTGGTTTCGCCGAATGCCGCTCACGTCGACAGAAACAGCTCAGAGAAATGGAAAAGTTAGGAGCGGAAAGTTGGAAAAAGCGAAAGTCAATGTGGCTTAACTGCGCCATCTTGCGGCGAATGACGTCGCTAGTCGCCGATGAAAGTCGGTACTGCCGATCGGCGTACATGTGGTTTTCGCGAATGCGTGACGTCGGCGAGCAAAGCGTGCGGGGTGACGTCACCACGGCCCGCCGCACTGCTCCACAGGTCGGCGTGTCAGTGACGTCACCGGCTTTTGGGCTTTCGGCCGCGAGACGCGGTCGAACCGCTCGGCGCCCTCCCTCTGCGGCGCGCGCGCGTGGAATTGGCCGCCAGCTTCATGGGTAAGAAAAGAAGGGACGCGACTGCCAGATCCTTACGTGTTGTGAAAACAAGTCGCGAGTTGAGACCCGAAACAAGACGCGAGCGACGGAGGCGGCGTTCTGTCCGCGCGCCTTGCACCAGCGAAACGTAGGAAAAGCCGAGACGCGAGGCGAGGCCGCCGGCGACACCGGAAGCCCGTTGACATTCCCGCGCACAAGGAGCAGCAACAGGTGGAGCGCTCGGCTGGCTCGCTCGCGCGCGCGCGCGCTCGCTCTTTCGTCCCTCGTTTGAAAGCCGCTGCCGGGGTACTCTGGCCCCGGTCGCCGGAGGTCACCTTCCCCCTGCTCCCCAAATCAAAGTATCGCTCCGAGAGCGTGCGAACGCTGGCCTTTTCCTGCTGCAGGCGATGGACGCGACGACGCGCGAGCGGCTCGCTTTGCCCAGCAGATGTCGCGGTCGGAGCGCGCCGACGAATTTTGTCCGCGTCTATAAAAAAGGCGCGCTCGCGCTCGCCGCCGGCAGCAGCAGCCTCGCCTCGCCTCGCCTCGCCTCGCCAAAGCGCCCCGCCTTCGCCTCGGTCCTCCTAGTCATCGCTCTCCCTCGTCCCGTCCAGGTGGCAAGTTGTGAGCATGTCGGTCGCAGCCAACACCAACCTCAACAAGCTCGTCAGGCAGCATTACCTGGAGCTCCCCCAGGGTGAGCAGGTCCAGGCCACCTACATCTGGATCGACGGCTCCGGAGAAGGTCTGCGCTCCAAGACCCGGACCCTGGACTGGGACCTCAAAAGCGTCCGAGGTTAGACCTTCTCCTCTTCTCTTTTCCTTTCCTTTCAACCCAAGCCGACAAACCGGGCCGAACGGTCGCGGCCCAGCTCCTCGTCCCGACGTGTCGCGCTACGGATGTTGGCGAATGTCAAACGTTAGCGTTCTCTTCGCTCTCCCGCGCACGCGGTTACGCCGAGGTCGCACGCGACGTTCGGCCCGCGCGCCCGGGCCGCGCCGCGCCTCCGACTCCCGATGACATCCCCCCACGTGCGGCAGATGTCCCCGAGTGGAATTTTGACGGCTCCAGCACGTACCAGGCGGAAGGCTCCAACAGCGACATGTTCCTGATCCCGGCGGCCGTCTTCCGCGACCCCTTCAGGAGAGACCCCAACAAGCTGGTCCTGTGCGAGGTGCTCAAGTACAACAAGCAACCCGCGGGTACGTACGCGGCCCGCTCCGACCGGCGCTCTTTTCCGGGCCTGCGCTCGAATCAAGAGGGGGCAAACCGGGTTGGGGAAATTAGATGCAACTTTTTTTCAGATGTATCTCATGTATCTCATCTCCGCACCGCCCCCCCCCAGAGACCAATCTTCGAGACCGGTGCCGGCGCATCATGACCTTGGTGGAGGACGAGCACCCCTGGTTCGGCATGGAGCAGGAGTACACGCTGCTGGGCCCCGACAGGCACCCCTTCGGGTGGCCCAGCAACGGCTTCCCGGGACCCCAAGGTGAGCCCCCTCCCCCGAGCCGCCTCCGCCGGCCGGCGCTGAGCGCTCGGGTCCTCCCAGGTCCGTACTACTGCGGCGTGGGCGCCGACAAAGCGTACGGACGCGACGTGGTGGAGGCTCATTACCGAGCCTGCTTGTACGCCGGCGTGAAAATCTGCGGCACCAACGCGGAGGTCATGCCGGCGCAGGTACGGCGCGGCTCCGGCTCCGGCTCCCGCGCGACGTCCGGCGTCTCGCAAAGGGAAATGGAAAAAGCGGAAGGCCTGGCGCCGGCGCTCCTTTCCAGTGGGAGTTCCAGGTGGGGCCGTGCGAGGGCATCGCCATGGGCGACCATCTGTGGATGGCTCGCTACATCCTACATCGAGTGTGCGAAGACTTCGGCTTGATCGTGTCCTTCGACCCCAAGCCCATCCCGGGAAACTGGAACGGCGCCGGCTGCCACACCAACTTCAGCACCCACGACATGAGGCAGGAAGGGGGGCTCAAGTGAGTAAGGCCGCGAAAAGAAACACCCGGCCCCCTCTCGGGACTGGGGACTAACCGTCAAAAAACAAAAACAAGAAAACAAAACGTCCAAGCGTCGGGGAGCGGAAGCCGGCCCCGGGTCCGGCCCGACCTTTTTCCCACCGGGGTCTAGAACTCAGTCGGCCGCCCCTCGGGAATGGCGGCTTCGCTCGTGGGGCCGTCTCCCTTCGGACTGGAAGATCGCCGGTTCCGGCCTAGAAGCTGGCGTCGGCCCTTCCCCGGGGGACGGAGGCTTCGGCCGGGGGGAGGGCTTCACCTCGGGCTTGATTTTTTTCCTTTTCTTTTCGCGCTCAGGGCGATCGAGGCGGCCATCGAGCGCCTGGCCGGACGTCACCACTATCACATCCGCGCCTACGACCCCAAGGGCGGCCTGGACAACGCCCGGCGCCTGACGGGTCACCACGAGACGTCCAACATCGACGAGTTCTCGGCCGGCGTGGCCAACCGCGGCTCCAGCATCCGCATCCCGAGGGCCGTGGGCGAGGACAAGAAGGGCTACTTCGAGGACCGCCGCCCGTCGGCCAACTGCGATCCGTACATGGTCACGGAGGCCCTGGTGCGAACCTGCCTTTTGAAGGAGGAGGGGGAGGAGACCAGAGAGTACGGCCAATCGCGCGACAGCCCGGCTAACCTTTGAGCCGCCTGCGACTTTTCACTCCATGCGCTTTCCGTTTTTTACCGGCTTCTGCTTTCGAATAAAGGCGGCGTCTCCGCTTTGATGCTTGCGTGGACTCTCGACTGCTCGACGGCGCGGCCCGAACCCGCCCCCCCATCTCGAGACCGGCATCCCGCCTGTCTGGAGCGGACCGACCGTTGCGCATCGTGGAGGGTACCGCCTCTCCCTTCGGACGCCGATTTTCCGCGCGACCGAACCTTCGGCGACGGCCGTCTTCTCCGGGACGGGCGGCCTCTCTCGGGCTACGGCCGCGGGCGCTGGGGGGAGGCGACGGCCGGGTCGTCATTCACGTCGCCTTTTCTGTCCGGGCGCACACATTGTCAGTAACGTGCGTGACGTTTGCCTTTCAAGTTCGCCTCGTGATTTTCCTCGAGGCGGCGCAACGCGTCCTCCGGAAACGGGCGCCGGACGGGTCCGCGAGAAACTAAGATGTCGGGGGCTAACGAGCGAGCGGACGTCCGCTTAGCGCCATGCTGGCCCGCTAACAAAGAAGACAAGCGGCGCCTTTGTGAGAGGCGCGGGCCGGGCTGGGCCGCCCCGGCGGCGGAGGCGGCGTCAGCTGAGGCCTTTCCACTGCGCTGACGCGGCGAGCCCGTGCCAAACTTGCTCCAGAAAAATGTCAAGAGACAACCGGAAGTCCGTGGAACCGGACTTCCCTTTTGCGCACTGTAATTACGTTGACGAAGCTTTTTTTCAACGCGCCGCACATGTCACGACGAGTTCCTATACCATTTAGTTGTCCTTAATCCCTTTTTGGGGCTGAGAATTCGAGAGCCTTCCCACATTTTGTTGAGAAACATATGGAAGTGCTTTTAGAAACCCTGCAGTTTTCTGCCAGGGAGAAAATATTTCAACACCCCCGGCGCAGCTCCATCGGCGCGTCTCGTTAGCCACCGGCTACAGTGGCGCGACCGCTTGGGTTACGGCCTAGCGCGCGCAACGTGACATGACCGGGGCACGTTCGCTACATGGGCGCCACGCGCTCGCCGCTCGTTCTTCGGACAGGATGAAAACTGCGTGAAAACTGAGTACGTTGAAGTAAAGGTGGAGCGAAAGCAAGGAAGACGCAAAGAAAACGCTGAGCAGACGCAGATGCGAGAGAGGAGGTCGAACGAGGACGAGGCGGAAACGTTGTCCAATTTGGCCCGCGTGAGGAAACGTTCCGCGCGGGGCCATGTTCTCAATTAGCGACGTGGGGCGCGGGCCCAACGAATCAGCCGCAAAGCGCTTTTGTTCTTTGGGCCGCAAATAGCGAGCGGGGCGGCTCACGCGGGTGCGCGAGCAGGCAAAACGCGCGCGCGCGCGGCGCGACGCGACGGGGACTCGGGACGGCTCCAAAAAACAACACGCGCAATGACACGAGACACACGGCAGAGAATTTGGAGGAGGACGCAATCGCGGCGAAGCCTCTCATGTGACATCCCCACGCTACGGGCAAGAAGACGGAAACGTTCGCCCTTCTTCCGCGGCCGCTATTTCCGCGGCTTATTCGGCCAAAGGGAACACGTCGATGCGGTCTATACGGAAGATAAAGAAGGTGTCGGCGCCCGTACGGCAGGGTTAGGGCCGTTTGCGTTTTGCCCCCACAAAACAGGCATTTGTAACGGCCATCAAACGGGCGAAAAGAGAGAGAAAAGCGAGAGCCACTCCTTCGGTACCGAGTAATGCGGCGGGCTACCGGTTGCTGTCCTGTCATCCCTTTCTCACCATACAAGACACGGCTGCAGTGAGCCCGGCGCGATATGGCACGCGTATGTCGTATGTGCGTAATCGTTTGTAAAATTCCTAGAAAATCGCAAGCTTCCGTGACTCGGCAGCTATTTGCAGAACAGGTCTGCGGGCGACTCACCTGATACTCGGGGGCTGCCGCGCCGGTGACCCCGGCTCTAGACGCGTAAAGGCGGCGAAGCCAAAGGCCAAGCTTTGCATTGTTTGGAGAGGGCGCGTAAGCGGCGGAAGCTGTGGCTGGTCACGCCATTTGCCCCCCCCCCAATGGCACCACATCATCACCTTGTGGCGGACTAACCCCAACCGTTTGGAAAAAGAAGCGGCGGTCTACAAGGGCCAAGAGCCCGTCGCGCTCTCATCTCATCCCATCTCCCGTTTCATCCCGTAGGTTGGTGAGGGGTTTTCTTTTCGTACCGGACGCGGACCGGTCGGGACACCGTTATTTATGCACGCCGGCCAATGTTTTGCGCCGTGTCCAGAAAGGTCAAAGGGGGGCTGTCGCGTCAGGCTCGGTCCGGGCGGCGAGCCCGTTGACAACGTGCGCGAGGCGAGGCGAGGCGACGCGACGCGACGGGACATACAAACGCCTCTTTCGTCCTCAACAAGTTACACAACACACTTATGTAAGTTTTTGCCACGGAGTTGCGTAATGTTTTTCTGCTCCTTTTTTTTTTATTATGCGTGCGTTTGATTAAAGTGGTATGGAAGCGCCGTTGTTGTCGAAACAGGCAGACGGTGATTTTCCACAGCAACTCCGTTTGGGGTTTCTCACGCACGGCCGACAGCGCCGCTCGCTGGACGTTCGCGCTCACGGCGCCGCCGGTTGCACGGTTTCCCGCTGCCGCCTTCTCGTCGGCCACTTTGCCAATTGAAGTCCCGGCGTCGGGAGGGATTTCCCGAGGTCTCTTTGGCAGCTCCCGCGTCCGCCGCTTCGCAAACGGTCGCCCGCGGAAAACGGCGCCACCCCGGAGCCCGACCGCGCGGGAAGAAGAAGAAAGGCGCGGAGGTGTTGAAAAAAGAACAGAGACGTTTATTGCTCGAAGAACTTTCGCGGAACCAACAAGTGCGCGCGGCGGCGGAGAAAGGAAGAGGGGACCAAAGGGGCGAAGGCGGGGGCGAAAGCGGGGACCAAAGGGGGGTCACACGTCGTCATCGTCGTCGTCGTCGTCGTCCTGAGAGGAAGCCGCGTGGCGGGCGGCGCCGGCCGCCGCCATCTGGGCCCGCTGCGCCGCCTGCTGCATCTGCAGCCACTCCTGCTGGGCCAGCTCGGCCTGCTGCTGCCGCGCCTGCGCGCACGCACGCCCGCCCGCAGTCAGCGACCCCCGGGAAAGGCCGCCCCTCCGGGAAAGGCCTACCTTGGCAAAGAGCTCCTGCTGCTGGCGGAGCAGCTCCTCCTCGGGGATGCCCAGGTTCTCCAGGCGGGAGCTGGCCTTCCTGCGCTTGAGCGCCACCGTCTTGCACTCCTGCAGCACGCCCTTGACCTCGGCGATGTACGAGGCGAAGCCCAGGCTCTCCAGCGCTGCGGCGTGAGGGGGGGGGGGGGGGTCAGGGAGGGCCTCGGGGGAGGGGAGGGAGGGCCTCGGGGGAGGGGGGGGCTCACCGTTGATGACGTGCTCGGGCGAGATGGTCTTCTTGTCCGACTTGTTGCAGATCTCGTTGGCCTCGGAGGAGATGAGGTGGATGAACTCGGTGCAGCAGTTGACCACCAGCTCGCGCGCGTCGTTGGCCACGCGCACGTTGGGCAGCGTCTCCTTGATCATCTTGTTGATGGCGGCTCGCGGGATGGTCAGGTCGTCGTCGTTGCCCGACGACGAAGCCATGGCGCCAAAAATCAAAAGTGAGCGCAAACCAAAACAAAACGCCGGCCGGGGCCCGCTGCCGGCCGAGGCCCGCGTCACGGCGCGCCGCCCTCGACGCGATAAAGGGCCGGCGGTCGAAGCCGGAAGCCCGGCGCCGCCGCCGCCGCCGCCGCCGGGCCGGAGCGACGGGAGCGCCGCCGCGGCCGAAGCCGAGCCGGGCTGAGCTGGGCTAGGCTAGGCTAACGAACGCCGGGCGGGAGTCACTCACGCGGCCGCCGCCGAATCGAGGGCGTCGCGAGCCGGACGGCCGGACAACAAACCGAGCCGCTCAAACAGACGTGACGGTCTGCCGCAGACTACTCCGCCGACGTCGCTGCGGACATGACGTGCGCCGCCGCCGCGCGAGGAAAGCGGGTGTCGAGGCTCGAGCTAAGCTAGCGCGAGAGCTCCCCTTTGTCTTCTTCTACGCCGGCAGCTATGGCGCCCCCTTGCGAAGGGGAGCGCGGCTCCGGAAAAGGCCCCAACCCCCCCTGCAAAAGTGCAAATAGGGGGCGGGGAACTCCCGTGAGGAATAACAAGTAACTATGCGGGGACGGGCATGAGAAGGAAAACAAAGATGAGCGGGCGGGTTAAGTGGGGGCAAAAGAGTTTGTCGTGCTCTCTGCTGCCACCTGCCGCGCGCCGGAGGGTGTGCGGCGGTGCTCACAGACGGCCGCTTCCGCCTTTGAGCTGCTGCGCTCACGTGACTCGAAGACGAGCGTCGCAGTCGACAACGCTTTTTGGCCACTTACCCTGTATTGAAATAGACCGCGAGACCGTTTCGGTTACTATTTCTTCACTTTGTCAAAGTTTTTGTCCCCACCCCCCCTAAAAAAAAATCGTCCCCCCGGGCGATGTTTACAACGCGGCTGCGTCATTACGGCCTTCTCCGCGAACCTTTGGCTGCACGCGTGCATCCGCCCTCGTCGCCGTGACGTGGATGTGATCGTATAGGACCGCGGATAGCACGTAATGCACAAAGGAACGTGTCTAAGAACGATAACTGCGCAGACTCGGGCGTGCGTATCTTCTGGCGATGTTCGCGTCAGACGCAAATTGAAAAGATGTTTTGCAATCCGGAAAAAAATGCGAACAAGGACTTTTAACAAAAGGCTGAGGAGGTTCAAGGCCAGAGGTGACGTGCGAGAGGAGAAACCCAAAAGTCTTTTTTCGTCGAGGAAAGCGGCTCGCCCGTCTCCTCTGCGGCCGCGTCACGTCCGCCGTTTGCGAAGTTTGCGGGCGTGGCCGAAAAGGAGGCGCTCGATGAGCGGTCGGCGGGCCGAGCGGGCGCCGCCTCATCGCCGGTCGAAGTCTGCGAAGGCGGGCAACCACACGTGGTCTTTATCGCGGCGCGAGGCGCTCTCGCTCGCTAGCGCCGCCTTGCGACGGACCACTTTGTCGATCCAGCACAGCTGAGCCCAAGCCAGCGACATCACGCAGGCCTGAGGACACACGCGTGAGGCGGGCGACGCAGCTTTCGGTCGCGCTTGTGACGTTTTGCGCTTTTGAACGGAAACCGAGGAAAACGGCGCCGTCCGTCGGGACCGGCTCTCGCCGCCGCCGCCTTCTCGTCCCGGATTTGCTTTTCACGTTTTCCTGGGTTCGTTCAAGGCGAGCGCCCTCCGGAGGCTCACCTGGAGAAGCAGCGAGCCGCCGGCGAGCCCTCCCGCCAGCCGCGCGTTCCGCCCGAGCCACTCGGCGATCTTGACCAGACATCCGTCCGGGAAGATGCGGCGGCGGGCCCGGGCCGGCTCCTGCCGCTGCGTCCCGAAGCCGCACATGGTATCGGGCACCGTCTGGCCAGGGCCCAGAGGGACGGGCGGGTGAGCCCGGCGCCCGAGGGGCGGCCGGCCGAGGATGAGGACGGCGGCACCTGGTTGGCGTGGACCACGCAACAGGAGAAGGGAACGCCGCAGGCCTCGGAGCTGGGATTGGCGTCGGAGCACTGGAAGTAGGCGTTCCCGGACCAGTCCTTGTAGCCCTCCACGCCGCAGCACTGCAACTGCGCGCGCGCGACCCGCCGTGAAAAAAGACCCGCCGAGGGAGGCCCGCGTCCCACGCGCACCTTCTTCTGGACAAAGTCGATGGCGTTGTCCAGGTCGCCGTCCTCCCGGTAGCCCGCCACGCTTTTCATCATCAGACGCTCCGTCCGCTCCATCACCTCCCCGACAAAAAGTCTGGCGTCAGCCTCTCGCCGCTCCAAACATGCACCCGTGCGCAACACTGACGCGGCCGTACGGTCCGACCGGCGAGGACCGGGCCGGCGGAGAAAAGCCTTTTTCCGGCGCCGTCCTACCACATCGGTGAAGAAGTACGCCGCCAGTCCCGCCGCCAGCTGCAGAAGGAGCAACAGCGCCAGGACGGACGCAAACTACGGACGGGAAGAGAAGAGGAGGGCGTGGCGTGGGGCCTCGCGCGGGGCCTCGCCGTACCGTCTTGAGCAGGCAGGTGGCGTTCCGCAGCGCGCCCAAACATCCCAGGAAGTTGACGGAGAAGGTCAAGGAGCCGATGGCCATCAGGAGCAGAGCCGGGTCCAACGTCAACGTGTCCACCACGCCTAGGTGCAAGCGCACGCGGTTTTGCCGACCCGCGCCAGGGGACGTAAGGGCGCGGGCCCCACGAGCCTGCGGAGGAGGGGGCCGCGAGTGGCGCGCGCAAACGCCGGACGGGCGTAGCGGGACGCTCGCGTCCTTTGTCTTTCTTCTCTTGCGACGGGACGCGATTTTGCCCTCCGTCCGATTTTGCCCGGCCCAGACGCTCCCCGTCTCTGTCCTGACCCGGAACCTTCTGCATTCTGTAGAACCCGCCCCTTTTCCTTCATTTACCTGAGGACCAGCTCCCGCAAAGATAAACTAAAACGTCCCGTAGGCGCCTAGAAGGTCCCGACGACCGGGAGGAGGTGAACTCCAAGCCGCCAGGGACGGGAAACGCAAGCGTGCGGTTTCCTGACCCGGGCCGGCTCAACCTCCCGAAACCCATCGACGCTTCAACGCGCGGGAGTTCTGACCTTTCTCCTTGGCCACCTTAGCGTAGATCCCCACCGCGATCAGGGCGGCGCTCAACACCTGAACGACAGCGGAAACATTCTCACGGCGACCTCCGTCGCCCGTTTGTTTTGGCCGTCGCCGGCCCTTGGCGCCCGGAGAAGAAAAAGTGCCCGAGACTGACCCAGAAGACGTAGCAGAAGATGAACAAGGAGTACTTGACCCCGCGGTATCCTCGCATGTCGGACGGAGCGGCGGAGGAGCGGGAGGAGGCGTCCCGCGCAGACGGCGGTGTGGCGTGCGTGTGGCGGCCTGCGCTGCATTCCTGCCGGCGAGACGCCCGGGCAACGCCCTCAACTTTCCCTCCGCTCTTTTCAACAATCCGCTGACCTGCCGCACAATTGTCTTTGGGGATTTCGGCCGAGTGACGGCTCCTTCCGCTTCACGAACCCCCCCCCCCACCCCTTAAAAAAAACCTCCAGAAGGAAGGGGGAAACAAAGTGCGCTCCGTCACCAAGGCGTTTGTGGTGAGCTAGCAAAATATGGAAAACGAAAGAGGTGAGACAATGAATGAAATGCAAAACGTGTCTCACTGCGCATCGGAAAACATACACCAGCGACAAGATCGAAAACGCCACTTTCTCATCGGGGTCGTTTCTGCGGGCGGCGCGAGCCTCAGCCGGCCGGGGGCAAAAGAGGGCATAAACATAGGCAGAAGAGGCATCACAACCGCTAGTGGCTCTTTGCAGGGGATAAGGAGTACACGCCCGTGAGCGTAAGGGTGACATTTGTCCACGTCAATGATCATTCCTTAAAAGGGTGAAGAAAAGAAGGAATATTGATGCTAATTGTTAGCGCGGCACTGGCCATTTGGATTAAACATCAACCGGGAGTGACGCCGAAGACTAACCTTATCCCTCGCTATGGCGACATGTGGCGGCCCAATGAGTGACCTGCTTTAACCCGCCCCCCCGCCCGCAACAGGTGTTGAGGGTTTAATCCGTTTCTCTTCATCCGCCGGTCACCCGGGACATCCAGGACTTGGAGGACATGGGCCTGCTCGGCTTCTTGACCGCGGCCAAAGAACGAGCCGAGAAGTTCCTCAACGAAAAGAATTTGGTCACCGACTTCCTGGGGAAGGTGGAAGAGAAGACGGGAGTCAAGAAGAAGATCCTCGCTGCCGGTAAACGCCAAGACGATCCGCGCGCGCGACCAGGTCCCGAGAGGATTGCGTTAATCTGCCGGAGGCGAGGCCACGGGGCGCCTCCGCTCTCATCGAGCGCGCGCGTGCTAAATGCTAATGGGTTGGGAATGCTAATGGGTCGGGAGGCTAAGCTAACGTTTCCAAAAGAGTCCCGGGACGGAGTGCTTCGGGTTCGTTTCACAAAGCCGAATGGTCCAAATCGCGGCCGTGGACGGGAGGGGCCGTACGCCCGAGGGGCCGTTCGTTCGTCCTCGTCATTCACCCGAGCAGAGGGCGAGCCTTTCGCCGCCAGCCCGCCGGCTTAGCGCTTAGCGACCCGGCCGGGCTTCCCACCGCGCGGCGTTCTGCGGCCCTTCCTCAGGGGCCGTCTCGGTGACGGGACTCTACCTGGTCTACGGCTACGGCGCCTCCCTGCTCTGCAACCTGATCGGATTCGTTTACCCGGCGTACTACTCGTGAGTGGCGCCCCGGGAGGTCCCGGACGCGGGGCGCCTCGCTCAGGCCGGCCGCCCCTGCGTTGCAGAGTCAAAGCCATCGAGAGTCCCGGCAAGGAAGACGACACAAAATGGCTGACCTACTGGGTGGTCTACGGGGTCTTCAGTCTGGGGGAGTTCTTCTCGGACATTTTCCTCTACTGGTTCCCCTTCTACTACGCCTTTAAGGTAAGCCCCCGGCCTCCCCGGAACGGCCGGGCCGCAGCGGTCTCCCGCTCCGGTGTCCCGCTCCGGTGTCCCGCTCCGGTGTCCCGCTCCGGTGTCCCGCTCCGGTCCTCGCCCGTAGTGTTTGTTCCTGTTGTGGTGCATGGCCCCCGTGGCCTGGAACGGATCGCGGGTCATCTACGAGCGCGTGGTCCGTCCCCTTTTCCTCCGCCACGAAGCCGCCGTGGACAACATGGTCAGCGACCTCAGCGGGAAGGCCATGAGCGCGGCCGAGAACCTCACCCGGGAAGGTATCGGCCCGACCCCCGGGCGCGGGGCGCTTCCCATCCCCTTTTCCGTGACGGGACGCGCTCCCCGTGGCCTGCCGTCTTCTGTCCAGTTTTGTCCACCCTGGTGAAAAACAAAGCCTTGGTGTCGCCCGAAGCCAGGAGTCTGCCGGGCGCGACCGGGGAGAGCTCCGCGGGAAGGAAAAATGCGTCTCCTCCCGGCGAGGAGGGCCGGGTAGGCGATGTCCTTGAAAAAATGGAAACGAGCACGTATTTTTGCTGACTTCGTAATCCCATCGACCCCCTTCAGCCTTTCCTGGGTTAACCAGCAGGTAAACTAGCGCTCGGGGCGCTAGCGTGTGGCTCCGGTCCCCGCCCCCTGCGGGCATTTGACAACCGCGCGACCCCGCCCTCTGCTTGTGCAGCGAAGGCGGCCGGGGTTAGAAGAAGCGCCCCTCGGCTCAGCGGGGAGCCCGGCGAGGAGAGCGGGCCGCCGGGGGACCCCGGCTTTCCGTCTTTTTATTTTGCAATCTCCGCGGAGGATCCGTGTGCAGTACGCACGGTGCAGCTGAGCAATTCGGCCGCTTTCACCCCCCCCCAAATAGTCGCGAACATCCCAACTGTTAGCGCGTTGTCGCCGAGTTAGCATTTGACGTTTGTGGGGCTCACGAAGACCGGCCCCTAGGAAGAAGACCTACCCCCTGGATTTTCTTTGCTTCTTTCTGTTTTCTCCCTTCGACTGAAGTCACCGTAACTTGAAAATGTTCTCCGCATCGTCCGAATGCACTTTATTAGGAACCATGCGAGTTGTGATATTGATAAGAATAAGAGTTTGTTTTTTTTCCCACGGGGCAGTATATTATTTTGAAACGTCTTTCACTATAAAATAAAAACGGAGCTGCAAAGCACTTTGCCTGGATCGACTGAACCGATACATGAGTCCCGGTGTCGCAAAACGTGTATTTTTCTTCGCAAACGGTCCCCTAACCCCAGCGCATAGCAGCAAAAGGTTTGACTTTTGGGGTCGGCCCCCGCCCGCAACGAAATCAAACGCACTTTGACATTCGAATCACGACGGAGCAACATCGCCGTAGCAACATATAGAAAGGTCTGAGAGGCGAAGCGCTATCGTACGCGGGCACAAAAACGTTCTCGCCAATGACACGTATAATACACAGCACGGCCGAAGGACGACCGCGTCCCAGGTTGTTTACTTCACGACAGAAATGACATAAAACCACAGGTGCGGAGCAGACCGGAAAAGGCTCTCGTTTTCCGGTACGGCGTAGCGAATAAGGGCACGCGGGACTCGCGATTCGAGTCGGAATGTTCGGCGAGCGGCGCCGAACGCGTTTGCTCGTAGCCAGCGGGGACTCGGGCGTCACAACGTGACGGCCGTGACGCCGTCGAATGACGAGGCGGGCGCGCGGCGGCTCGTCGTCGTCTTTTAATTTGAAACGCGGCGTCGGAAGCGCTCGCCGTCCTTTCCCGGGACTTTGCGCTCAGACAAAAGGGAGCACGCGAGTCAGGCCGGCGAAAAGTGACGAGCGGACGTCAGCGACATGAGCCCGACAGGTGAGCGAGCGAGCGAGCCAGCGGACGGAGCACTTGGCGCTCTCGGCTGTCTCGTAACGGTCTCGGGGCCTCGGTGAGCGACGTCCGCGGCTCGACGAGAGCGGAGCGCGCTTAGCCGGCCGGCTAGCTAAGCGGCTTCCCGGACGGGGCTGGCGGG
The DNA here is from genome assembly GCF_059441005.1 of Hippichthys cyanospilos. Taxonomy (NCBI): domain Eukaryota; kingdom Metazoa; phylum Chordata; class Actinopteri; order Syngnathiformes; family Syngnathidae; genus Hippichthys; species Hippichthys cyanospilos. Next base: position 68,598 of record NC_142378.1, read on the forward strand.
CGGGCGGGCGAGCGGGCGAGCGACACGCGAGCCGACATCCGATCGGCCAAATCGGCGGTGTCAAAGCGAACTTGGCGCTCACAAAGAAACAAATGGCGAGTGACGTGCGCGAACCGTGAGCCGGCGTCCTTCGCAAACGTCGCTCCAGGCTGGCCAGAGACGCGCGCCGCTCGCGTCGCACCGCTCGTGCCATTTTCAGGGAAAGGCGGCCCGAATTCATTCCCGCGTATTCCCCAAATCCGCGCCCGCTGCGGAAACGAACGTGACTCCCGCCGCATTTGATTCAGGTGAGGTCAGGCCGGGCGGTGACGGGGCCGAGGAGGTGTGCCCGCTAAACCGCCTGCGATGGGACCTGAGCGCCGAGCAGATCGAGCGGATGGCCGAGCGGCTGATGGCCGACACCAAGAAGGTTTACGACCACGTGGGCGCCCTGGACCTGGACGCCGTCACCTTCCAGAACACCGTCAAGGCGCTGGCCGACGCCGAGGTGGACTACACGGGTGCGTGGCCGGCGCGGCTCGTCCCCTCCCGAGCCTTCGATAGTCCCAAACGCCGTCGCCCCGGCGCGAGGATCGTTTTTTTTTTTTTTGCTAGCGCCGCAAGAGAGTTCCCGCTAAGGCGAATCCCACTAAGAGCGGATTCCCGTCGAGGTGCGGGACGCTGCGACTGCCCGACTGTACGATCCCTAACCCTCGACCAAAGAGACGAGCGCCGGCTTTTCGCGAACCTTAGCTTGCACCTATTCCATACTTGATGTAAAGCCGCCCGTTTTGTAAAGCCGCAAGTTTTGGATTCGCCGTTCCCGCGCGCCCATTCGGAATAAAAGGATGGCGCCTCCACGTCTGCCATTTTGGGACGGGCCAGATAATGGGCGATTGAATCGCGGGCGCCCGGAAGCTTCCGACTGCCGCGTCAACGTAAACGCCCGCGATGCTCTTTTTGTTTGGCCGCCATTGTCGCGGCGGGCGCGCAGGAACGCAGCGTCGGCGCTTTGAAACAAAAGCCGTTCACGCCGGCCGGCGAACGCGGCTAACGGGCCCGTTTGGCCGTGTGTCCCAGTGGAGCGCAACGCGCTGGACTTCCCGCAGCACGTGTCGCCCCACAAGGACGTGCGAGCGGCCAGCACGCGGGCCGACAAGCTCCTGTCGGACTTTGACGTGGAGATGAGCATGAGGGAGGACGTCTACCTGAGGATCGTGGCGTTGCAGGTAGGCCTCCGTCCGTCAGGTCTCCGAGCCCCGCCGACAGCCGCCGTGCCCTCGCGCAGAAGAAGCCGGACTGCGGCGGCCTGCCGGCCGAGTCGCGGCGCTACATGGAGCGCCTCATCAAGTTGGGCCAGAGGAACGGGCTCCACCTCTCCAGGGACCTGCAAGAGGTGGCCGTCTTCGCTGCGCGCCCGCTCGCGTACGGGCCCGCCTTCAACTTGCCCCCCCCGCAGGAGATCAAGAGCATCAAGAAGACCTTGAGCAACCTGTGCATCGACTTCAACAAGAACCTCAACGAGGACACCACCAGTCTGAGCTTCAGCAGGGAGGAACTGGGTGGGTGACGGGGCGGGCGACCTCGGCCGTCGCCGCTTGCGCCTTGACCTTCTTGCCCCCCCACCCGCAGGCGGCCTGCCTGAGGACTTCCTGAACTCCCTGGACAAGGACGGCGAGAAGTTGAAGGTGACCCTGAAGTACCCTCACTACTTTCCCGCCATGAAGAAGTGCTTTGTGTCAGAAACCCGGAGGAAGCTGGAGGAGGCCTTCAACTCGCGCTGCAAGCAGGTGAGCCTGTCCGTCCGTCGTTCCGTCCTTCCGTCCTCCCTCCCGCTTCCTCCACGCTAACGCGCGCACGCAGGAGAACTCGGGCATCCTGAAGGAGATGGTGCAGCTCCGGGCTCGGAAGAGCTCCCTCCTGGGCTTCGGCACGCACGCCGACTTTGTGCTGGAGATGAACATGGCCAAGTCGGCCAAGCAGGTGGCCGTCTTTCTGGGTGAGCGGCGGCGCCGGCGCCCCTTCCCCCCTCTCGCCCGTGCGACCGCCGTCCTTATATGACAGAGGAGCTGTGGCGCAAGCTGAAGCCGCTGGGGGACGAGGAGCGCGCCGTCCTCCTGCAGCTGAAGGAGGAGGAGTGCCGTAAGCGGGGCGTGGCCTTCGACGGCCGGCTCCACGCTTGGGACACGCGCTACTTCATGACGCAGGTGAGGGTCCGTCGCCGGGCCGTCGACGCCCGGCGCCCCTCGGCAGCTTTGTCCCGTCTCCCGCCGGCGTCAGGTGGAGGAGAGTCGGTACGCGGTGGACCAGAACCTGCTGAAGGAGTACTTCCCCATGGACGTGGTGACCCGGGGCCTCTTGGACATCTACCAGGAGCTGCTGGGCCTGAGCTTCCGGCCGCTGGACGACGCCCCCGTCTGGCACCCGGACGTCAAGGTGTACTCGGTGGAGGACCCGGCCCGGGGCCGGGCGCTGGGCCAGTTCTACCTGGACCTGTACCCCAGGTGAGCGGCGCCGGCGGCCCTCGCCCGCACGAGCGACCGATCGCGCCCCCCTCCCCCCCAGGGAGGGCAAGTACGGCCACGCCGCCTGCTTCGGGCTGCAGCCCGGCTGCCTGCTGGCGGACGGTCGGCGGCAGATGGCGGTGGCCGCCATGGTGGCCAACTTCAGCAAGCCGGCGGCCGACGCCCCCTCGCTGCTGCAGCACGACGAGGTGGAGACCTACTTCCACGAGTTTGGACACGTCATGCACCAGCTCTGCGCTCAGGTCTGGAAAAGGGAGCCTTGGGGCCCGGGGTTTCGGGCGTGGCGTGGCGCGGCGTGACGCGACGCGACGCGACTTGCGGCAGGCGGACTACGCCATGTTCAGCGGCACGCACGTGGAGCGGGATTTTGTGGAGGCGCCGTCGCAGATGTTGGAGAACTGGGTGTGGGAGAAGGAGCCGCTGCGGCGGATGTCGCGCCACTACCGCACGAGCCGGCCCATCCCCGAACACCTGCTGGACAAACTCATCCACTCTCGTCTCGCCAACACCGGTCCGCCGCGGCCCAGCTTGCCCGCCCGCCCGCCCAACCGCCCGCGCCCGGCTGAGCGCGTCTCTCCATCCTTCGGCCGCAGGACTCTTCAATCTGAGGCAGATCGTTCTGGCCAAGGTGGATCAGGCGCTGCACACCCGCAGCGGGCTGGACCCGGCCGAGGAGTACGCGCGACTCTGCCAGGAAGTGCTGGGGATTCCCGCTTCTCCTGGTGAGTGCTTATTTTTTCCCTTCTCTTCAACTGAAATGCGACTTTTTTTGCCTTGCCCTGAGATGCAAGTGCAAACACCACCACGCTTTTGAAAAAAATATCGCCGCCCTCTCCAGCCTAAACATAAAAAAAAAAAGGCAATTTTCTGGCGCTAATCAAACGGCAACAGTAAATTTGCAACCAAGCAAAGAGTCTAGCGTTAGCAAAACGCGATTGGCGTACTAATGGTTAAGGGCGCTTTGGACCGACGTGGGGCCGGGCGTCTTTTGCACGACCAAGGTCATCGACGCTCCGGGCGGGCCCGCCGGACGTGGAGACGGCACGGGATCAAATTGAAAAGCCGTAGCGGTCGGTCGGAACGCCGCGCTCGCCGTCTGGCCCGTCCGTCAGAAAATCGCGTTGGCCCCGGACCGAGCTTAAGCCGCGGCTAAGGAGCCGCCGGAAAAGCGTTGGTCACAAGCTTCCCTCGCGCTCAACGAACGACGGCGCCGGAAAGCCCGTCGGAGCGCCGGACGGGCTTTCCTCGGCTTAGCCCCGTCTGACCGAGGGCGGCGCCCGCAGGCACCAACATGCCGGCCACCTTCGGCCACCTGTCGGACGGCTACGACGCGCAGTACTACGGCTACCTGTGGAGCGAGGTCTTCTCCATGGACATGTTCTACGCCCGCTTCAAGCAGGAAGGCATCATGAACCCCAAGGTAAGCGGCGCGCCCCCGCCCAGGCGCCGCGCCGGCGCTCAGCCCCGTCGGCGTGTGCGCAGGTGGGCCTTGACTACAGGAAGTGCATCCTGGGTCCCGGCGGCTCGGCCGACGCGGCCGACATGCTGCGCGGCTTCCTGGGCCGCGAGCCCAAACAGGAAGCCTTCCTGATCAGCAAGGGGCTGCCCCTGGACCTGGAGCCCGCCGCGCCCTGTCCCTGCTGAGCCAATAAATCTGAGAAGGAGTCTGACGCCTGCGCGTGTCTGTTTCGCGGGCCTCGAGAAGCCGGCTTTGGTTTAATGACGTGTCTCGCCCCTCCCCCAAAGAAGCGTCCGGCCCATAACGCCACGCCACTACGGCGGTCTTCTACTTTATTGAGGGCGAGCGCAAGATGAGCAGCAAAGGCCTTGCTGAACTAACGCTAAACGCTACCTCCGTTGACACCGTGCGAAGTCCGGAGAGCCGCGACGCGGCCTTAATGAAGCGTGGGAGGGGGGGCCTTAGGACAGAAGTTCCAGCGTGACAGCTCCCGCGTGTTTCTTGAAGATGGCCGCCGCCTGCTCGCGCGTGGCTCCGTCTAGACTTTCCCCGTTCACCGACAAAACCTGGTCGCCGCGCTTGGGGTGCCCGCGCGCCGCCGCATCCTAAAAAGACACGCGCGCGTTGGCCGGGAGCATCCTGCCGCGGATGACGTGGCCGCGGCTCGGAGGACCTTGTTGAAGACGCTCTTGACGTAGATGGGCAGGTCCCCGTGCGTGCTCCCGACCCCGCCCACGATGCTGAAGCCCAAGTCCCGACTCGTCTTCTCCACCACCACGGTCCGGCGCCCGCCCGATCTGGGGGACGGCGGGACGCGTGTTAGCGCGGGGCCGACCGCGACAGGGAGTGTGCGCGTACTCACCGCGCGGGGCGCGTCGCCGGGCGACTTTTCCAGCCGCCTCAAGATGGCTGCCACATCTGTGTCCGACACCACCTGGAAGACGCGCGGGATGACGCCTTGGGAACGGACGGACCTTGACGGGCGCACCTGCAGACGGACGTTCCCTCCGGCTTCTTTCAGCATGGCCACCGCCTGCTCGTGCGACACGGCGTCCAGCGCTCGCCCGTTGATGCTGGCGATCCTGTCGCCCACCTAAAGGCGCGCAGCCACGCGCTGACGCTTCTAGTTGCGGGCGGGCGGGCGGTCAACCGGCACACACCTTGAGGCGGCGCGTTTTGGCGGCGGCGCCATGGTGTTGGATCATGGCGATGAAGACGGGGACGTCCCCCAGAGGGCTGGCCATCCCCCCCGCGATGCTCAGTCCCAGCGAGTCTCCCGGGCCCTGCGGGGGGGCGAGGGGGCCCGGTGGCACGCCGCTGCTCGCGAGGCGGCCCGGCGCGCGCCTACCTTGCTGATGTGCACCGTGCGCGGGCGGCCACCTGGAAAGGGCGGGCGCCGCGTTACCACGGCGACAACCGACACGAGCAGCAAGTCACGTACTTGGGTCCCGGGCGGGTCCGGAAGCGACGCGGTCGGCGACGGGAGGCGGCGTGGCGACCGGGCCCCGCAGAACCTTGACCAGCGCTTTGGCGCGGGGACGCCTCAAAGCGGCGACGGCCTCCCGGTGAGACGCCCGCCGAAGGTCCACGCCGTCCACCTGGGCGCCCCGCCCCCTCATTAACTCGTCGGGTTACCGCCGCGACTACGCGCGCACCTCCAGGATGCGATCGCCGGGCAGCAGGCGACCGTCTCTGGCCGCCGCTCCTTCCTCGTACACCTCGGCGATCACCACGGCCTGCTGACAACGGCGACAGGCCCCAGGCCGCTCCGCGCACGCTCCAAATGACATTTTACAAGGCGCCGGACAAAGCGAGTCCGCGATAGGCGAGCCGCCGGGAAAGGAGTTCAAGTGAGGGACCCGTGAAACGTGTCAAATAAACGCGCGACTGCAATTGCCAAATAAAGTAAGCGTGAAAAGCCAAGTTTGAAAGAAATTTACTTTACACGCGAGCAAAGATAGAAGCGAAAATCAAGGAGCGCGAGTTACCAGCTGCGTGTCGGCGCCGCCCGCCACGCTCAGGCCCAGTCCCGAAGGACCTTTGCAGATCTCCAAGGTGGTCTCTTGCCCCGGAAGGACGGGGCGGGCGCACGGGTCCCGGGAGGCGGGGCTACCCGCGTCGCCGCGCGGCTCGCGGCCTTTGGATCCGCGGACGACCGAAGCGTCCCTCGCCGCTTTTGCCGAAACTCCGCGCGGCGACGTGCCCGTTACGCGTTGCTCCGGCGCGTCCCTGGGATCTTCGCCGTTCTTCTCGCCGCCATCCATGTCCTAAAAGGGGTGTCGCAAGAGGGGCTCGGTCGCATGGGTCAAACCGCAGAAGTCCGACAAAACCCCCCCAAAACAAGTCTGACCGCGTCTTCGGCCCGGGGCGGGCGGAGCACGTCGCCGTCGGGGGGGCGCGGCCATTCGACCGGCTCGAGCGAGTCCTCCGAGGGCGGCGGCGAGACGCGCTGTGGTAAACGCGGGGCGCGTCATGGGCGCCGAATCGGAAGCGGCGGGGCGGCTTTACCTCCGGGGGCGGCGGGAAGGGCGGGACCGCCGTCAGCCGGGCGCCGTCCCGGTTCCTGCCGCGCGGGCTCATGTCACGGACGGCTCGGCGAGGGCGCGTCGCGTTCGCTACCTGAGCGGGACCGGGCGGGCTTCGGAGGCGGAGCTCTCGGTGAGGGCGGAGGCCTTCTGGTGGCTCCGCCCATCTACAACTCGATCGTTGGCCTGCCAGCAAAATATTCACGGCTCGCGTACGCGTGAAACGAAATAGCGCAAGCGCAAAAACGGGGGACTCTTGAAGGTGCCGCGCCGACCTGCGGCAGACGCTCGCCCTCGCCGGGACGCGGCGCCGCCTCGAAGACGCCGAGATCCGAGAGGTCCGGATCCCCGGCCGGGCCGAGCCCCGGGCCGCCGCTCTCCTCGGCCGGCTCCCTCCGCAGGGGGGCGTGGCGCTCACGGCGAGCCTCTGCGAGCGGGCACAGATCCGCGCGGCGGGGGTTGGGAGGGGGGGCGACATGATAGCGCTCAGCGGGCAACGGCCGGGCCAGGCCGGACCGGACCGGCGCGCCCATGGGCCATAGGTTGGAAGCCGCTGAACGCTCGCTTAGCTCGCAAAAGCACGTGCGCACGCACACATGAGCAAACAGTCGCCATGGTCATAAACACTGCAGCTTGACGCCATCTTTGTGTGTGTGTGTGTGTGTGGGGGGGGGGGCAAACGCGCACACGCACTAACCTGCCATCAGCGCTCTCCATGCTGGCGTCCCGCATCCAAACGTCCTCAAAAGACTGCGGCCGCCAGAGCTAGCAATGTCTCGCTAACGCCCCCCCAGCCAAGGTCCCGCGAGCGGGCTCACACAGAGGAAGAAAAGGAAGCCCTGCTCGGCTCCCATTGGCTGCCTCGTTCCACATCGATTCAATGGGAACTTGAAGCAAGGACGACTTAGAAAGCGTATGATGGGAGGGAGGGAGGGAGGGAGGGAGGGAGGGAGGGAGGAAGGGAGGAAGGAAGGAAGGAAGCAAGGGAGGGAGGGAGGAAGGAAGGAAGGAAGCAAGGAAGGAAGCAAAGGAGGGAGGGAGAGGAAGTACTGGAGGAAGGAGGCCAGACAAGTAGCTTGAAGCTAAGCATTCCCTGCTTGAAATAAAAAGTGAAACTGGGGGAAGGAAGAGATGAGATGGGCAGGAAGGAAAGAAGAGCGGGAGTAAAAAAGGAAAGCAAATCGGGAAGTCAAGAAAAACAAGAAAAAGGGAAATAAGGAAAAGAAAAGCAAAGCGGTTCCGAGCGGGAAAAGCGGCAAGTCAGGGAAAGTGGGTTTCCCGCCGGCTCGGGCCCACAAAGGAAGACGAGGAGACCAAAAAGCAAACTCCCCTTGGCCATTTATTCCCAATTTGAGGATCGTGCGCCATAACGGCGAGATGCCGGCGGCCGCGCCCGTGTGACCCGCGAGCTCCACCTCTCGACCAAAGTCCGGCCCCGGCCTCGCGGCCTCGCCCCCGCCCGGCCGTACCAAAACAACAGCATGGAGAGCGTGAAAATGTCATTGGGCGACGGCTCCGGCGGTGTCCGTGTATTAAAAGAAAAAAAATGAGGGGGTGGGTGGGTGCTCATACCAAGCCTGCAAAGACAGAAAAAAAAATCGTTTTTTCATGTCCCACGCGTGCCTTGTTACGGTCACGTATTGGACAAGGCACAAGACGGCGCCGCCCACACTCTGCACTCTCCACCAATAGGACTTGACTCCACTTAGCATTGAGAATTGCGTGCAGGGTTAGGGTTAACTATAAGTCAACTATTTGGCACGGGCGGCCCTTTGCTGTCTGTCAAAGGGGGTCGGGTCGGGTCGGATCGGGTCCGGCGGGGCCTGCGTCCCGCACCTTTTCCCGGTTTGCCTTTGCGAAGGAGCCGAGCGCGCCTGACCCCCATCGCGCCAATCACGTGCGTCGCAAAGAGAAAGCGGGAAACCGCGCGGGCCCACGCGCGCTCCTCAGCCCTAATGCCCTCAAAACACCGGCACCGTATGGGAAGGACGCACCTGGGAGGGTCGGCTCCCGCTCCGACCGGCCGGGAGGCCTGTAAGGGGGCGGGGCTCCTCTCGGCGCCTGCCGACGAGCGCGAGCGCGCGCGTCAAACCGGGGTAAAGGGCCGACGTCCGTCTTGCGCACGTACCGGCGGCTTGGCGGACAGACTCTGGACCAGGAAGACCACGGGACTGCCGGCCGATTTGATGGCGTCCACCGCCTCTTGGTGACCGGCGCCTCGCAGATCCACGCCCGACACCTGCGCGAAGGTCGGAAGGCCATGGGCGAAAGCGCCGGGAGACGTGCCGCGCGTGCGAGAAGTAGAGCGGCCCTCGGCGAGAGGGCGAAGACCGGGCCGGCCCCGCCCGGGTCAAGCGCCGCGCGCGAAAGGCGTCGGGGAAGGGGGCGACGACAAAGAGGAAGAGGAAAAAGCCGGCCAAAAGGAGAGGGGACGCCACCTGCAGGATCTTGTCTCCGGTCTTGAGGGCGCGGGTGGCGTGGGCGGGGCTTCCGGGGAGCACCTGCTTGACGAAGATTCCCTTGAGCTCCTCTCCGTTCCTCAGGCGCTTGATGACGTGACGGCCGCCCACGATGCTCAGGCCCAGCGACCGGCCCTCCTCGGGCCACACCTCCACCCTGCGCGTCGGTGCCGCGAGCGGGTTAGGGTTACTACCCTAACCTCGGCGATCGATCGGCGGGGCCGGGCGCTTACCTGCGGGGGGGCCCCCAGTGACTGAAGCGCGGCGTTTCCTCGCCCTCGCCGTCCTGGCGCCGCGGAAGCTCCCTGCACGGGAGCTGGCTAAGCGAGGCGGGCGGGCGAGCGATGCGATGCGATGGCGGCGCCTCTCACCTGCGCCCTCTACCGGCAACGGAGGATCCCCTTTGACTCCGCCCCCCCTGCGTCTCCGTGTCGTCGGCCCCGTTGGACCTGCGAGCGGCGCCGGGGCGCGTGAGGCCAAATGACAGGCGGACCGCCGCAAAGGAGGAGGGCTCACCCGGCGTCCCGCTCGGCGTCCCGCTCGGCGTCCCGCTCGGCGTCCCGCTCGGCGTCCGCGCCCCCGCGCCGGCGTTTGACGGCGTGCAAAGTCAAAGGCTGATGCGATGTCAAAACTTGAGCGTCCTCTGTCCCAGCCTGAAAGGGAAGAGCGTTAAGTTTGCCGGACGGGACCACGTTCCAAAGGCCAACGCTTGGAGGACTTTGGCCCCGGTGCGAAAACGTCTGCCACCGGCCTGTCGCCGCCGGCGCTCCCGGGACGGCGACGCGCTCCGGACGCTCTCCGCCGAGTCCTCGTCTTCGGCGTCCACGGCCATCTCCTCGCCCTCCCCGCCGCGCTCCGTCTCCTCCTCCGCTCGGCCTCGGCCCTGCGAGGAGGTCACGCCGGCCAAGTGGGCCGCTTTGAAGGCGCGTGCAAGAAAGAGTGCACGCTAAGCAATTTGTCCCGATCCTTTAATGGAGGTGAGGCGCGCGAGGCCGGGAGCGGTCGGGGTTTCCGCGCGAGCCTCCTCCGAGGCGACCCATTCAAACCGAACGAGGCGCGCGGAAGTGCCCGGCGGTTCCTGACCCCCGGACTCTGGGCAGCCATTCCCAAAGAAACGGGTTTGGTATCAGCCCCGGCCCACATCGGGGAAGCAAAGCGCATATTCGCCGTTAATCGGCGCGCTACAGTATTATGACGGTAAGATGCGGCTTCCGTTCGTCGCCGTTACGTCTGCGGCGTTTTTGTTTCGGGAAGGGAAAAAGGTTTCTGCAATCAACTTCCGGCATTTTGTGGCTATTTGCGTCCCAGCAACAGACAGGAAGTCACCGCGCACACTTCCTGCGCTGACCTAATACTGCGGTAGTCGTGCACCGGGATGCCTCCCCAACACTCCACTTAAGAGTGCGGCGATGTTGTCGAGCTGATGGAGCACTTTGCCGCGTCCCGACATCTCGCTGACTCAGCGACTCACCGCCGGCGCGCGGGCGCGGAGGACAAGGAGGACGGACGAGCCGGAGGAAGACGGGGGGGGGGGGTTGACAGAAGGTGAATGGGATGCGGCGGGGACGGGCCGCGACCGCCTCGGGACGGCCGGGCCTCAGAGCGGGTCGCAAAGTCGACGAATGACCGAAACAAAAAAAGAAAAAAAAAAAAGAAGCGTCGAAAAAGGGAAGGGAGCGGGAAGCGAAACAGAAAACAAAGGCGGAGGGAGGGGAGGAAAGATGGAAAGAGCAAGAATGGACAACAGAGGCAGGGAAAGTCACCAAAATGAAAGAAAGCGAGGAAAAAGGAAAGGTGCGCAAAGACAAAACATACAGGGGGATCAAAGTAGGATTGATGGGAAAATGGAAAAAGAGAACAAGAAGCATAGCATACAAGTACGGTGAAAAGGGCGAGGGAGAAGAAGAAAGCCGGAAAGAACGGGACAAACGAATGGAGAGAAGATAAAGAAAAGAAAGTGAAAAAAGAGGAGCCAAAGGCAAAAACTGATTGACGAAAGGAGAGAAGGACGGAATGCACGATGAGGATAATGGGCCGGGTGCGAGGAAGGGGACGGGGAGGGGTGAGGAAGGTGGGGGGGGGGGGGACCAAAAGCGGAGAAGGGACAGACGGGGACAAAGGCTGAGGGAGGGACGACGGCGGCTCACCGGCAGGGGCCTGCACACGCCCAGCCGCACGGCGCCGGGCGGCGCCTCCTTGAGGATGCGCACGGCCCGATCCAGGCTCAGGCCCTCCAGGCGGACGCCGTTGACCGACACCAAGCGGTCGCCCGGGAGGGGGGCGCCGGCGCGCTCCGCCACGCCGCCCGCCACCAGTGAACGGATCACCATCACGCAGCCGCGCGCGTCCAAAGGGTCCTGCCCACAACGCAAAACGCAGAGTGGCGTGCGCGGCCTACAGAAATCCTAAGACGGTAACGATACTGAGGGGGGGGACGTCAACGGCCAGCAGGGGGAGACAGAGACGAGTCCAAAACCATTTCACGCTCGTTAAAACCGGGAGCTGGCCTACAACGTGGCCAAATTCGGTTGGGGGGGGGGGGGGGGGGGGTGTCACATGACAAGCAGAGGGATTTCACACTAATAACAAGGTGGCTTTCAAACCATCGCGTTTAGCTAGCGGCGCACTTACACGGAAAATCTATCAGCTTATCGTGGTAGTCAAATAGTTTTTTCCAAGGCGGCAAGAAATACTCGGGGGCGTCCGATCTTTTTTTTTTTCCTTTCCCAAGCCCAACCCGCACTGGCGAGGTGTTGGCCCGAGCTTTGTCTGGCGGGCGATCGCAAGTTGGCAGCCGCCGAAAAGTCGAGCGAGCGCCAAAGCTTGCACCGAGCGTGCCAACTTTGCTATTTGGGGAGGCGGCGGGCGGAATGGCTACAGGTGATGTGAGCGCCTCCTTCTTGAAACTGCCAACTTTCTGCAAACACCTTGCCCGGTCCTGCGCACACTTGAGTTTCTATCTGCGCGTGTACGCGTCCGATGTACAGTACAGAAAGCATGTACACATCTTGGAAATAATCATGCTAGTGGCGGGGGGGAGGGGGGGGGGGTATTCTGGAAAGGATTCAAGGCTCTTCAAAATGCTGCGCACTCATTTGCTAACCGAATGCTGTGCCTCGCCTTCACTGTCTGAACAGACATCCCTAAAACATGAAAAAAAGCCAGCCCCCCCCCCCCCCGCTTGGGGGGAGGAGGGGTTAGGAGGGGGCGATGCGGCGTTACCTGGTAGTCCAGGATGCTGAAGCCCAGACCTCGTCCGGCCTCCTTGCGGAGCTCCAACACGTCCACCTCAGAGGACCACAGAGCAAGCTCGTCGCCTCCCTCTTCTTCGTCCCGCCCCTCATCTTCTCGGCCGCCTCTGCCCGGCTCCTCCTCGTCCCGAAGCTCCGGCGACGCGGCCGCAGCCTGCCGGCACGCGGCGCTCGTCTTTAACATCAGACATTGACCCCGAAAGGGGGAAATACGTGGCACGGGAGAATAAAGCAAAGCAATCTTGAGAGACATCAAGTGGAGCAGGATTAGGCTGAGCCCGACGGCAAAACGTGGGGTCGCGAGGCCCGCTCGGATTTTCGGCGGCCGGACTCCGGCGGCGTTAGCCGAGGCTACCGCTAGCTTTTTTTCCATCCGCGGCAAAAGGAAAACCCTCGCGCGGAAAAGGACCGGACTCAGATAGGGCCCGGCAGCGTGACCTTCCACGCCATCCCCAAACCATTTGCTAAAAATACCATTTGTCCGTTTGCGCTCGGGAAAGCGCAAATGAAGAGGCCCTTATACAGAAGTTCGGTAAAAGAGGGTGTGGGACTTTGGTCTGAATTTTTGCGGAACCCGCGACGGAAAATCTGGCTTTGTTCCAATACACCCTTTCACTTTACGTTGGCGGAGACCATTTGCGCAACTAGGATAAGATCATGTAAGATGACCCTGACAGATGCCAGTCGAAGGCACCAAAAACGGTCTTCGCCCGCCTCCTCCTCGTAAATTTTCTCCACCCGCCGACCGATGAGCAAATCGAACACAGGTCTTGTCCGGCTCCCGTCCGGTAGGAGTTCACTCCGGGGCGAGGAGGGATCTTCACTCTTACTCGTCCCGTACCGTTAAGACTTCATTAAGCGCTTCGATACGAACGCTCGCTTGAGGCGCGAAGCTCTCTATTTGCCGGCACCTTGTCGAAACGGAGAAAAGAAAGGCTCCCGACTGGCGGGCGCCCGACTTCGAAAGGCCGCTCGGGTGGACGTACGCGGTCGGCGCCCGGCTCCGACTCTCTCTCCGCCTCCGAGTCGGACGCGGGCCGTCGGCAGCAGAGCAGCGTGAACGGCGGGGGCGCGTCTTTGAGGAAGGAGAGCACCTCCCGCCGAGTCTTTCCGTACAGCCGCACGCCGTTCACCTGCGAGGTAGGCCGGAACGTTAGCGGCCGGGCGCGTTTGGTCGGCGGGCCTCGACCCGGGCCTCGACCGGGGACCGACCGGACGCTCCTCCGTCACGTTGCGATCGCGATAGAAAAAGGGAATGGGAAAAGTCTTTCCCCGGAGCGCCTCGCGGTGAATATTTCTCCCGTGACGGGGGTCGCGCCCGCCTTTTCAATGAACCGGACGGTCTCGGACGTTCACCTCCAGCAGCTCGTCCTCCGGCCTCAGGGCGCCCTCTTTGTCGGCGGGGCCTCCGGGCAGCACGCAGGAGACGTAGTGGTGGCCCTCGAAGGAGTCCAGCTCCACGCCCAGGCGAAGCGTGTGCACGGGAAGGAGCTGCGCGCAAAGGCGAGGCGTCACCTGACGCGCGGCGGCACCGGAGGCGGGAGGACCCCCTAGAGGACCTCCTTGCCTTAGAGGACCTCCTTGCCTTAGAGGACCTCCTTGCCTTAGAGGACCTCCTTGCCTTAGAGGACCTCCTTACCTTAGAGGACCTCCTTACCTTAGAGGACCTCTGCGGCCGGGCGTCTTCCTCCATCGCCGGATCTAACTTGATCGCCTGAAAGAAGATCGATTCGCGGACAGCTAAGCGACCACCGAATTGACCGCCGTCGGCCGCTTTTTCGCCGAGCGAGACGACGGACGGGGAGGCTCCGATTGCCGCTCTCCCGTGAATCTCAACTTTAAGGGCTTCAATTGTCGCCGCATACTAAAAAGCCACGGGTTGCAGCTCAGACCGTTTCAGGCATTTGAGAGCGATGGAAAACGTTAACATTATAGTGCTGACAGCAGTTAAAAAAAGCATCCGAGCTAATGCTTCGAAGGCGTGGTCACGTCGCTGCCGACGCTGAAGCTCCGTTTACTCTTTGGCTTTGACTAGAGTTTGTGGAAGTGACAAAGTGGCTGCCTTGTTCCAAGTACAGTAAGGCAAACTATTCCACAGCTGCACACACAATTTTGCAGCCAAACGATTGAAAAGAAAAAAAAAATCCACCTTGCGGCCACCTTGATGTTGGGGGGTTGTCTTACCAGGACTTCATGGTTTGGACCAAGAGCCTGCTGCCACTTGGCCTTGGCAGCCACATCAGGAGCTGCACAGACAAGCCGACAAGAAAAAGAAGAAGCACACATAAAAGCACCGGCGCACACGTACTCTACATTTACGTACCTCGGTAAAAAGCTCACGCACACGCAAAATAACCAAAAACACAGATTGAGGAACGAGCACACAGAGAAATGCCGTTTTTTTGGCATTGTGTCAAGAGCTCCGGCTCACTTAAGGTGAGCGGCGGTTACTATGGTAACCTGGATGTCAAAACGATGTCAGTTTGCTGCTGAGCTCACCAGAAGAAAAAAAAAAATGTCAGCGCTTTAGATTAAATTAGCATTGCTGAGCGCGGCCGGGCCGCCATTAATCTTTGGCGTTGAAAAGAATAAAAAGGCTCGTACATCCGCGCCGCCGCCCGCTAATGGCTAGCACTTAGCGCGCCGGACCAGGAATAGCAATGGGCGCAAGCCCGTTGCCCGCGAGCAATTTTGAAACGGACGGCCGGGCGGGGATTACGAGAGGGGCCCTTTCGCCGCACCGCCGGAATGCGGGGAGAGTAGGCGGGAGCCCCGAGGTAGCGCGCCGTCCTGCGGTATCTTTGCGCCAAGGAACTGCGTCGAAGCAGGTCGAGGAGTTTCATTCGAGCGAAAGTAGCGCTTTGCCAGCGTCTTGCGGCTTTTAGGGTGTCAATCACATTGAAGGAAGCAGAGTGACGGGCGTCCTTTTTTTTCTTTGCACGTGCTCACATGTATTGGCATAACGGTAAAGATAGTGCTACGGCCGCTCGAAAAACGGATGCACGCCTCGCGATCGAACAACGTTTGCTGCGACGGTCCGGACTCCTGACGTCGGCCGCGGGAAGGAGCGGCCTGCTCAAGCTAAGCCGCAGACAGATCTCACTTCACTCGTTACCTACAAAAGGGTTAGGCGGAATGTCTTGACACACGGAACGCTTTGCCACACGTGTACCAATCGTACGCACACTATGACAAATACACTTGGTTCCCGCCGCGCTTTTTTCTTTAGAGGGGGGAACCCTTCATGTAATTCGAGACTTCTGAATCAAGTACAAAGAGAGCGTTCGGAGAGGCTGCTTTAGAGCGCGGTAGGAGTGTACTTGTACAGTCCTTCTCCGTTCTCATGCATTTTCTCCTTTTTGGTGTACAGTTGTTCTTACAAAACAGGCCAACCGTGCGAGGTGCTTCTGCTTACCGCCGCTGGTGTCCTCATACGTCGCGTTGGTCTTCAACTCCGGCGACCTCCGCAGCGAGCTAGAAGTCTCCACTGACACACAAGGCGTCAAAAGTTAAATTACACACAAACGTTACTTTACAGACACGCGCGCGGGTGCGCGCACACAAAGAGGGCCGGCCGGCCCACCCCGTCGGGTACCTCCGTCCGGGCACCTTTGGGCGGCGTCCTTCTTGCGGACGAGCGTGAGGATCACCGTGCGGCCCGTGCGCTTCATGACCTCCACGACTTCCTGGTTGGTCAGGCCGCGGAGGCTGACGCCGTCCAGCTGAGGGAGCGCAAGACGACATCTTGGAGGCTCTCGGATCGCGCGCAGACTACAAAGTACCTCAATTTACATTGCGCTTTTTTTTTTTCGTTTGCGTGGCATTCATTTGAATGGGAAAAGAGGATTTGAGGCACGAATTCTTATTTGGAGTTTGAAGAAATGAAAGTCGCACTTCAGGCCAGGCCGCCGTACTGCGATTAGGGTGACGACCGACGGCAGGCGGCCACGACGACGACGGCCGGCCGCCGAGTTCTGCTTACGGCAATGAGTCGGTCGTGAACTCTGATGTTCCCGCTGCGATGGGCGGCGCTACCTGGGACCACGTGCTTGATGAACGCGCCCACTGCGTCTGTCGGGCAACCATTCCCGAAACGTCAACGTTAGCCGAAAAACGGCTGGAGATGAAGAAGGAAGAAAAAAGAGGCCGAGGAAGACGGAGCGCCCGATCTTCCCGGCTAGCTCGCCCGGCGGCCACGCACGTAGCGCGTCGTCCGGCGGTAAAGGCTCTATGACAGGGGTGTCAAACTCATTTTTGTCGCGGGCCATTTTGGAGCGAGAACTTCCTTCATTGGGCCGGTATGTTGAGGAAAGCAAGTCGTTTTTAAATGATCTCATAGTATTATTACTGTACACAACAAATTGATGGCTTTGTTGTTTTGAAATCAAAAGTAAAGCATTCTAGTTTGTTCATTTATTGTTTATATTACTGTAACCGAAAAAAAATCTCAACTTTATTTTTCGTTATACACGACAAGCTAGAGTTTAGCAAGGGTCGTGGAAACCGACATGATTTGCTTTCGCGGGCCACACAAAATGACGTGGCGGCCGGATTTGGCCCCCGGGCCTTGAGTTTGACACCCGTGCTCTAAGAAGTCAAGACGAAAGACGGGGGAGGGGTAGAAGATGCGGCGAGGCGGGCAACCTTGACTGCTGAGGGGGTTGCGTCCAATGATGGAGATTCCCAGGCTTTGTCCGTCCTCCTTGGTGAGCGGAACCTCGTGGATCTCGTAGCCGTCCAGGTTGGGCTGAAACACACGCGGACGGCGAGTGGGAAAGGAAGGTGCCGAGAGGAGAGGAGGCCAGCAGAAGCCGCGGCCGCTCACCAGAAGGCGGCCGGGGAGTAGGAAGCGGCAGGGGAAAGTCAGGGAGAGGGATGTCCCGCTCGGGCCAAGGAAGCGGGGAGGAAAGAGGAGTCGGCAAGCGGGAAACCGCGTACGCTCACCGTCTCGCCGGGCGCCGCTCGCCGCGGGGGAATCAGCGACACGGGGGCGGAGTCCGGAGGCGGCGGGGGCGGGGCTTTGGCCCCCTGGCCGCACCCTTCCCTGGCGACCAGCATGCTCACGTGACTCCCGCACCCCCGCAGCACCCGGACCACCTCGTCGCTGCTGAGCCCGTCGGTGGGCGTGGTCCCGATGCGAAGGATGCGGTCGCCCGTGCGGAGGCGCCCGTCCTGATTGGACGGCGGCAAGAGGAGGAGGGGTGAGGGGCGGAAGGGGAAAGACGGGCGAGAGAGGGGCGGACCCACCCTGTGGGCCGCGCCGCCCTCGACGAGCGTCCGGACCACCGCGCCGGCCGCCTTCCCGCCGACGATGCCGAAGCCCAATCCCGAGCCGTCGTCGACCAGCCGGACGAGCTCCAGCCGAGGCCGCTCAGCCTTGGGGGAGGTCACGTTGCGATCTCTCGTCACAAACGGGGCGACGGCCGGCGAGCTCCGAACGGCGTGGGCCCAACCGCCGCCCGCCGCCGCCGCGGGCGCGCTCCGGGAGGGCGATCCAGCTATCGGACGCCTTTCGCCTGCCGGGTCGCGAAGGTGCTTGCGCGGGCAGGGAGGAGACGGAGGAGGAGGAGGACGCCAGAGCGCGAGCAAAGGGAGGAGATGGAGAAAACAAGGGAAAACAAGGGAAGCGGAGCTAAGCGCCAGGAGAAGGCGGAAGAGGGGACGGGAGAAGAAAGAGCAGAGGAGAAAGACGAGAAGGAGAACGAGGACAGGAAGGTCACCTTGACTTGACCATCGTGTTGAAGAAAAAGGCAGCGCCGCAAAAAGGTCGGCGGGAGATGGAAGTGATGAAAGCGGAACGATCGGGGGAAGAGGCCGGGTCGCTCGGGGGGCGAGGTCCTCGCGTGTTGGGAGGAGGACAGGGAGGGCCGGGACGGAGGGCGGCGTGCAAACCGGGTCGCCGCGTTTGACACGATTTGCCGCGGCGCGAGGCTTAGCGACCCGCACCAAAGCATCCGAATAGCGCACAAAAGAAAAAAAAGACCACATTTTGGACATATGGGGTGTCTGCATGAGAGCGCCATTGTAATGCTCTCGTTTGGCACACAAGCAAACACAAACACACAGCGAGCCCGCACCAACGCCATCATACGCGCGTCAAAACACAACTCTTGGTCTTGCGCGTTTCACAGAGAAGGGGAAATTGTCTTACCGCCTCGACGTCAGCGGCGGCGGTCGGCGGCAAGTCCCCGGGGGGGCGGTCCCCGGCGACCGTCGCGCCCCCGAGGGGGCGGTCCCCGACGACAGTCGCGTCCTCGGGGGGGCGGTCCCGGGCGACCGTCACGTCCAGCGCGCCGCCCGGCATCTGCAGTAAGGCCAGCGCCTGGCTCTGACTCATGCCCGCCTCCAGGGGGCGCCCGTTAATCGCCAGGATCTCATCCCGTACCCGCAGACGACCGTCCCTGCCCGGGGAGATGACAGCGCCGACGGTCAAAGTCGGGCAAATCCCGCCCGCCGTTCGGCCTTCCCCGTTGAAGGGCCAAACGGCCCCGCCTCACCTGTCGGCGACGCCCCCGGGCTGGATGTGTTTGACCAAGACGCGGTGAGCGCCGCTCCCCGGCTGGAGGCCCGCCACGCTGAAGCCCAGACCCCCCGACGGCGGACGCGCCAGACGCACGCGCACCGTGGACCGACCCTGACGCGGACGCAATCGTAGACGTTAACGCACACATAAACATGTGCGGGCGTGCACAAGAACACGCGGGCGCACGCGATCGCTCACGGCGGCGGCCGTCGCGATCCACCGCCGAAGGCGCTCGGGCGAGGGCGGGGCTTGGAGGGGGGGCGCGGAGGAGTCGGTCGGGACACTCCGGGACGGGTCCGGTTCCTCCGGCGGCGTAATCCGCTGCGCGAGGAAGAGGTCATTAGGTCAAGCGGACGCTACGTGCGCTTGCGTCTGGCCGCTCAAGTGCCTTTCCCCGTTGAAAAGGACGCCGTTCATCTGTTCCCGCCCATTTTCCCATCCATTTTCTCCTTCCGGTTTTGTGGAACTGCCCAAGTTTTGCTTTGCGTTGCTTACGGAACGCTTGGCTTTACGTTCTCGGTTAGCTGGTTTATTTGAACCCCGTAGTAGCTTTGAACGCGCAACGTCAAATGGCCCGCCTTCTCCCATGTCTGGGCTCCTCGCAGAGGATAAAGAATACCGTAAGACCTAAACTAGAAAAGTGTCGGAGCACCGTTATGTTCGATGTGTACCTCGTGTTGTAGTGCAGCAAGTGTTCAAATGAAATACACACTCACACGCATATACACAAAGGCAAAGGCACCGGCACGCCCGGCCACACGCGCGCATTGCACTTCCAGTAAAGCAATGAGAAAAATCAATGTATTTCTCACAGGTAATGTATGAATGACCTTTCCTCTCACTTTGTGTAGTCAGCTGGGGGGAGGGGGGGGGGGGGGGGGGGGGGGGGGGCAGCAAGCGTCCAGGCGAGCGAGCAGTTTGTCAAAGCGGGACGGCGGGTATTAAAGCTTGATTGATCGGCGCCGGGGAGGCCGGGCGTAAATAAAGCGGCGGCGCCGCCGCCTTCATAGACTCGGAGTACGCGGAGTCGTGGACACCCGCCGCGACCTTGGCGCCACTTACAATATGAAGCCCGCCATTATCTTAATTTGGACGTCTGCTTGTTTATCGGCGAGGCCCGCAAAGCCGCGAGACGCACAAACGAAGAAAACGACACAAAACAGCGCGCGGACTGTTTCGTAAATGGCGTTAATCATAAGCGACCCCGCTATGCGAGAGGGTCCACGTGGCGTAGACACGCGCACGCGCGAGGTGGCGTACCTGCCCATCGAGGCGCGCGACGGCGCGTTGCAAGGCCAGCACTTGCGCGAAGAGCGGACTGTCCAGCGTCTCCTTGAGCGCCGCCGCCGCGCCCGCGTGGCGCCGCCACTCCTCCTTCTCGGCCAGCTTGGCCCGCAGTCGCCCCAGGGCCGCCGCCGCCCGTCGCCGCTCGTCCGGCGACGCCCGAGATCCGCCGATGCCGTCCCGGGCCGCCATCCCTCCGCCGCCTAAACGCACGCAAATACTCCTTAGGTTACTACGGAAGCGCCGGGTTCCCTCAAATGAATGAGGTCGTTCCTAGGGCTCATCAAAAATAGAACATGCACTCAAATAGCTCCCCATCCGTTAGTCCAAAAGGGACTCAAAGTTAACTAGAACTAGAACACGATTAGACTAGAGCGGCAGCGTACAACACATTATCTATCATCAAGAAATTTGGGGGCAGATGTCCCCTTTAAGACCTACTGAAACGCTCTCTCAAAGTGACCAGGATAGACACCTACAAAGTCATTTCTTAAGTAATATTCATGTGCCTAGATGCATGCAAATACTGCCAAAAAGTTGCTCTGAAACACCCAAGTCCTCAAAATACTCTGGGATGGACTTAAACGTTTCTAATGAAACAGCCTGTCGGAAAATTTAGTACAGGAAAATAAAAACTGTACAGCATATTAAAAAAAAAAGCAATAATATAATGCAACGTATAGTACTGGAAAGTGGAATACAATCTTGCTTGACTGGACTGGCTTTTGTTTTCTTTGGATGGAGCTCCTTCAATATACATTAGGTGAAGTTCGAAGCTTTGGCCGAGCGGTCGGTTCCTTCTAATCAAACGTGCAAAAGACTTGTCTCGCGCGCTTGATTCCGCCCTGTTTGGACGAGCGTGGCAGCAACGGCCGTTGGGAAGTAAGGCACCGGCGACGTCGGAACTTTTGCAACGTCCGAACGCGGTGCGGCCTGCGGGCGGGAGGCGAACGCAACACCTGCGCGCGGAAACGCCTTGGCGGAAGTGAAAGTGGCAAGGTCGACTCCGCGTCGCGCTCTCCTCGTCGACAAAAGCCAAAAGTCGACAAAAGCCAAAAGTCGACAAAAGCATGGCGACTATTGCCCGGTACGGATTCCCGCATATGGGGCCTTTTGGGATGGGCGGGGTCCCTTCGCATCAGCAGGTGCGCCGAACAAATCTCACAAGAACGCGACACCGTGCTAAAGAACGAGGCCGCCAGCTCGGGCAAGCGCGCGTATCCGCTGCTGTTCAAAGTCGGGAGGAAAGCAAGCAAGAAAGAAAGGAAGAAAGAAAAGTTTGCGTCGTCCCGCAACTTCGTCGGCTAGCCGCTAGTATGCTAATCGCTTGTCTCGGAGCGTCACCCCCAGAAGAAGAGCGAGGGGAAAAAAAACACGATTCGTTTGTTTTTTTTTCCAAGATGAAAATACACTCGTACATTTTAGCCATTCACGCAAGTGTGAATGCAGGAACGGTAAGGTTTTTTTTTTTTTAAACAAAAAATGCTATCGAAACTTACGGCGAGTGGACGACTTGGACGACAGTATCACTTTAAATGCTGCCTTCAAACGCTGTGGGATTCACCACCACTCTTTCTAGAATTCACAACAATGCCACCGCATGCGTGGACTTCCATCACGCAACGCCTCAAAAATTGTATTCTAACTAACCTCGAGTGAGATACGGAAGCTTGCGCGCTTCCGAACTTGCCCGTGAAGAGTGGAGTGTGGCGTGTGTGCTTCTTTTCCCCCGTGTACATAAAGGTGTCTCTTGATGACGTCACAGCCGCTGCCATGTCTCTGTGCAGTCTGCGCCACGGCTCGCGGACAATTTTCTGGTTTTTCCTATGTTGTGCGTCTTTTCGGCGGGCGATCGACGCGGCGGCGGAGACGGGCAGCTGCCGCGACCTCATGCTCGGACAATATCCTTTCCTGGAGCGTTTCTCGTCTCGGAGACGAACGTGGAGCTAATGCTAAGGGCTAGCGTGTCGGTGACTAGCAGACGTAAAGCAAAAAAAAACAAATAAAACGTCGCAGTCCTAATTAAATGAACGGTACAGTGATGAACAACAGACGTTGTCACGTGACTATAAGGATGACTGGCAGTATCGAACATGTTTATTCTGTCTCGAAAGTGATTCGCCGCAATGGGAGTGATTGCGAGATGTGCGCTTTTACTACGCGACGTGACAATTCGGCGTTCGCCTCCAAGGCCATTGGGGATACTCGTCAATTTGCCGCCGCACGTACTTCCGGATGACGTCGGCACGTAGACGGCCTCCCGCGGCGAGTGACAAAGGTAGAACCCGTAGGCGTGGAACTCCGGTCCTCGAGGCCCGGACTCCTGCACGTTTTCCGGTGAAAGTGATCCTAATCGATGGAATCAGGCGTGTTTGAAAACGTGCAGTACACCGACCCTCCAGGACCGGACTTCCGAGCCTGTTGCAGAAGCATTCGCAACATTGGGCTGAATTCAAATCTGACCTTTTTTCTCTCGACCGTTTGCACGCGGGAAGTGCCTGTTGAAGGAAATCGCAAAAAGCCAGAAGTAAAAACTTTTTTTGTTGCTGGCTGATGCTATCGATTTACACAGCGAGGCGAGTAAGATAGTAGAGCTGTAGCTAATAATGACTTGCGATAAACATGTCCAAATCACTTAGAGAAATCGCATTCAAAACACATCCGTTTGCTTATTACAGAACGGGACACCGTTTCAGATTGACGGTGCAGAAAAGGCAAAGATGGAACGATCGCTCGTTGTCGGCCGTCGCTTTTGGTAGTTGTCAAGTTTATTCATCGCTCGGCCACTTCGCCTCACGTGGCTTAGAAGGCAAACTTTTCTCAACGTTCTCAACCGTTCCTTGACGGCGCCCACGTATTTGTGTAAAGATCCCAAAATCGACGAGCTCACTCAGGAGCCGGAAAACTGCCGAGACGCCGGCGCCTGGGGTGGGTGCCGCGCCCGCTCGCCGCGCTCCTCCTTCCATAACCCGTGCGCGCGCGCGCGCAGTGGAGTGTCTTCCAGCTCCGAACGTCACCTGCCGGCTTTCCAACGGGACGGACTTTCGCTTCAGTGGGGAGGAGGTGGGCTTCAATAAAAGCATTCCCTGCAGGAACGTGTGAGTGTACGCGCGCGCAGTCGCACACGCGCGCACGCACGGGACCGCTCGGAAGACTTTAGTGTTTTCAGGAGCGGCTACTCGTACAAGGTGGCGGTGGCGTTGTCGCTCTTCCTGGGCTGGCTGGGCGCCGACCGCTTCTACTTGGGCTATCCCGCGCTGGGTGAGCGAGCGAGAGAGCGAGCGAGCGCGCGGCGCAGGTCCCGGCCCTCGCTGAGTTTTTTGCCTCAGGGGTGCTCAAGTTCTGCACGGTGGGCTTCTGCGGCGTCGGGACGCTGGTGGACTTCATCCTCATCGCCATGCAGGTCAGTGGCGTCGAGGCGCCGGACGCGCGGCGCCGAGATGAAACTCACGGCCGCCGGCGCCCTTCAGATGGTGGGCCCGTCGGACGGCTCCGACTACATCGTGGACTACTACGGCGCCCGCCTCAGCCGCCTGGCCATCGGCGAGCACACGTACAGGAAGCCGCACCTGGCCCTGTGACCCTCCCGCGGGCGGAGTCGGCGGCGTCCGGAGAAGAGCGTCCCGTCCGGTCGCGTCCCGTCCAGGCCCGCCGGCGCTCGAAAGCGCCTCGGGGCGGGTCCGACGGAGAGGCGCCGGGCGCTCGCGGAGGAGAAAAGAGCGCCGGGCTTTTCCTTCATCTTGTTTGCTTCAAAGGGCCCGAGGATGTCGCCCGCCCTTTCGTCGGCCCGTCCTCGGCTCGTCGACGAAGAGACGGCGTTCCACTACGAATAAAGTTGACGGAATCGGACGAGGATGGACGGCGCGGTCCTCGGAAGTCTTTTTTTACTATTTAAATATTCGTTGCATCTTTTACGCGTACTCGTTTGTTCGCGGTCGTTCGGTTGGCGAGAGAAGGGCTTGTCTTCCAATGGCTGGAAAAAAATCAAATACATTTACATCCACATCTAATGTCTTTGTTTTTTGATGAGCTGTTTATTCATAAGCCAGTTAATTAAAAATTGCATGTTTGCAATTCCCAAATGTTTGAAATTAAAAATTGCATGTTTGCAATTCCCAAATGTTTGAACGAAGATTTTTTGGTTGAACCGGACAAACGCATGTGATGGTTGTGATCGTTTGTCTCAATTAATAATTGGTGAATAAAATACAAAAGTCACAAATCTTAGTTCGCATGAGGCCGGTGTGTGAATTATCCCCGTCAATGACGTCATATTGAGGCCCCTCTCAACTCACGTGGAACGTCAACGACGCCCGGGCTTGAGAAGCCGCATGTATTCATTAGGTCCCACTTAAAGCAGGCTAAGCAACGTTTGCTTTCCAGTGCGTTTCAGATCAAGTCTTTAGAGCGTGTTAGACGGCGAATTTTGTCGCCGTTGATTGACCACTATCATAAAAACACAAAAAAGATGTTTGCACTCACCAACGTGGATGCGCGCAGTGGCAAGAAAATCCAGCCTTCTTTCTTTCTTTCTGGTCAAGTCTTTTTCTCCGGACACGGACGTAAATCAGAGGAGCCCGATGGCGCCGGCCGAAGATGCGCAAAAGCAAAAAGGCCGCTTGTTTCCCGAGTGAAAGTCAGGGCATTTTGCGGCACCGTCGGACTTCCTTCCGGGAGAGCTTCTCCAATCACAGGAGACACGCGCGCGTCGCCGTCCACGAAGGCCGAGCTAGCTTGCCTTAGGTGGCAGTCTCGCGAGATGACGCGGAACGTGTCGGTTCGGCGCCGGCGGCCGGTCCTCGACTCCTTTCCCTTTGGGTTCTGAAGGCTCAACCTGACAACGCCAGCGAGCAGAACGGTTGGATAAACGTTGTCGACGAAACGCAAAAATCCTTGGAGAATTTAGAGCGCTGGAAGGACTGCAAAAAAAGCGGACGTTATAGCGAGCAGAGAGAATCATTGTGTTTTTGCGCGTTACGTTTGGGCCAAGAGAGTGTGCGTGTGTGACAAGCGAGCAAGAAGGCGCAGAGTCGCGGCATGGCGTTAGCATCTTTATCGTTCGGTCTTTGCCTTGCATAGACGCTTCCTGCGAAGACAGGAAGTCACAGAGGGACGGCGGGGGGCGCTCTCGCGAGCCGCAAGTTGGGGTCCCAGAGGAAGGGGGGCATGCGCGACGACGTCGCCGAGCGGCTTATGGCTCCGGCGGCCATTTTACCGTCAAGGCCGGAGCGAGCGGCGGCGGGCCGACCCGCAAATGCTTTTAGGCTAAATGCTAAAACGGCGGAATGCCATCGCGCGCAAGTAAAAAGTATGGATGAGTATTTTTCTGCATCCGGCCTCCATGATGGCGGGTCGTTCCAAGATGCTTTCTTTTTGATGTCCGCGATGCGTGACTTGCGCCGTTTGGCGCGTTTTCCCGGAACGCCGCCGGGCACGGACACGCGACCCGGCGTGCTCGAGGGATTCCCGACATGGGCGCGAAGGCTATGGCGTCATCGAGATGGCAACGAGGCGCGATGGGATTAGAAAATCGGCATGCCCCTTCGGCGGTGGCGGCGGGGCTACCTTTGCGGGCGTGTTAGCCGACGTCCTTCATCAAACTTTTGAGCGCAAACTTTCCGGCCTCGATAGCGGCGCCGGAAAGGCGCTCCACCAATCAAAGCGGCATCGACATGAGAGGGGCACCCGCATCGACCCCATCTGGATTGCGGGGGGGGGGGGGGGGGGGGGGGGCTTTGAAGTTTTTCTGCGGCCACGCAGATAGACCTGCAAGTGATGTGGTTGTGTGTGTGTGTGTGTGTGTGTGCGCGTGCGGTGCGGGGCGTGGGGTGGAGTGGGGCGGGGCGCGAGGTCTGTCCAGGATAACGCCGAGCTCAGCACAAACGCAACATTGATCTCTCCTGCAGGACAGCGGCCGTGGGGGTGGGGGTGGGGGGGCGGGGGGTCCGGTCGATGGACGCCGCAACACCGCAACCGGGGGAGGCGGCGGAATGCATTTATGGAGCTCCTCACATAAAAACGCCACAAGGATGCATGTGGACAGAAAGGATTTCCTCAACCGGGTCTTTTTGCCTCTGATCAAGGACGCGGAAGCAAAGACACGCCGCGTTTATTTTTGGATTTTGTTTCGGTCCCGTACCCAAAGCGGCGGGCCTAGCAAACAAGCTCCTTTCGTTGTCGACGCCAGCCCATTTAGCAAAGATTAGCAAAGATAGCAAGTTAGCAAAGATTTGGCAAGGCCTGGTTTGGACAGCGTGACTGTTAGCAAAACTTTTTTTTTGGCCTTTGCGCATATTCAGACTGTGGTCTTTGTCTTAAAGGGATAGTGCGTAAGATTTGGACCGTTTTTCATTACGGACAGCCGGAGGTGCTGCAGGTGCGTTTGCCTGTAGCTATGACGCACGCGGCGGCCTCGGGAGAAGTGCCACCCCCCATGTGATATCATTTCACGATAACTAGACCGATGATTATATTAAATTGCACGTTTTTGAAATGTGCGATGGTTTACTTGATTCCATTTTAATGAAACAGGCCGTCCCGTTAAGGAGCCCCCGAAGCCAATTTGGAGACGCGTTTCCAAATCGGTCCCGCAAGTTTGACGACGACGGAAAGACGGACAACTCTACGTTGCTGCGAATTGTGGAGATCTACGCTTGACTTTCTCATTTCGGCGCTCCTCGACTCCTCCTCCTCCCCCGCCTACAGTTGGCTTTGCCCTCAAAATCCGTTTTTGGACTCCTTCCACTTGGCTCCATAGCTAGCGCGATGCGTATTCTTGAATACTCGGCGCTACGGAGTACAGAGAGCGCGGCGATTCAGTGGTCACGCAACGCGCGATGACCGCGATCGGCTTCGGCGGCGTGGCGCCGTCAACTCTTCCTTGTCAGATTTGTAAGTATCGGTGGCCGGTATCCGATGGGGTCGGAGGGGAACGAAAACAAAAACAAAAAAACATCAAGTATTGCATAACCAAGCGTTTTATTAGTGTGGAAAGATGAGGACAAAAAGAGGACATGTCCGAGCATCTTCGGACCGGTGAAATCCAGAACGCAACGACCCGAAAAGGAAGAAGCGGTGCGCCGGAAAAGGAAAAAGGGGGCGGGGCGGGGCGATGAAAACGCACACGTGGCAAATGCGCCTGCCGTAGCGCACCGTTTAAAACGCTCAATGTTTTGTCTTTATGTTTTGTTTTTTTTATTTGGCAACCGGTTGGAAATATTAAACGCGTCGTGAGTGCAAACAACCCCAAGCCGCCCCCGCGGCCGGAAGGCTAACGGCGGAGGCCCGCTCGGCAGCGCGTGGGGAAAAGCCCAACGTCCCGCGGCCGCCTTCCGACGCTAACCTCGCGAGCTAACGCGACGAGCCGACGCCGTTAAATGGCGTCAAACGCCGCGGCTGACCCTCGAACCGACATCGGGCGGGAGTCGGCTTCGGGAGCCGACGCCAGGCTGCCTTGAGGGGGTCAACCTCACGAGTTGGCTTTGGAAGCTAATCAAGAAGCGAGAGTCGTAGGCGGACCCTCCTCGGCGCGGTCGCCCGCAGATTGGGAAAGACGGCGTGACAAGAGGGAGAAAAAGCAGGAAACACAACAGGAAGACTCAAGCTATTTTTCGGGGCTGCGCTGGATGAAGCGTGACGGCTTAAGGCTTGTTTGCGGCCACGTCGCCCAAACGGGAAGCGGCGGCGCCGCGCGTGACGACGCCCCGGCTTGGCCGGATGCTCGTCACGGCGGGGCGCGCGCACTTTTTTTTTTTTTTTTTTTCCTTTAGGGACCGGCCCCTAGGAGGCGGCAGCGGTCGCGTGCTAACTTTGGTTGACAGGAAGTGCAAGTTTTTGCATAAGGAACTTTGTCCGGCTTCCTCAGGGGAATTTGCTGGATTGGCACGACGGGAGACGGGAAGACAACGTTCCGGGCGGGCCGGCGTTCCGGGGAGGCCGGTCAGGCGCGTAGCCAATCGCGTCGCGCCCGGGACTTCCGCGTCAAGCGACACAACTTGTTTTTTTCCCTTCCCGCTTTATTGATTTCATCGGATCGGTTCGCTTCCGTCCACGGCGTGATTGTCGTCAGCGAGCGCGGTTCGCCTTTCCGTAAACGTCTACGGGAGAATCCGCTAGCCGCGTCGGCTTTGAGGCGTTTGCCCAGCCGCCGGCTGCCACGAGTCGCTCGTTTCTCAAAGGTTCAAGTTGCCGTTAGCTTCCTCGTGGCTGCGGGGAGCGTCGGCGCCGTCGCCGGAGGAAGCGGAGAGCGGGTGCTGGCGCTGGCTGCGGGCCAATAGGCTAACGGCGCCGTTTTGCCGACCCAACGGCCACGCCGCTGACGTTTTATTGGCGCCGTGCGAAATAAGCAGGTCGGACCTCTTCCCTGCCGCGTGCACCTTCACACGAGTCCATCAAATATTGCATTGCGTCCCCTTACCGCGTACGGGCGCCAAATTGATCGACGCGGCCGCGGGAACGGACAACCGAGCCGCGGCCGTCGGCTCGGCTGCTCGCTCGAACTTTAGGGCGCGGCGCCGGCCGGGCGGGAGAGGGCCGACCGGGTTAGGGGGAGGCGGGGCGATCGAAGGGGAGGAGGTGGAAAGGAAGCGGCCATGTCACGTGACTAACTACATCATCACTAACACTACGACATGCACGTGTTTCATATTGTATACTTAAGTACGTACGTATAAGTTCATATTTATACATCGGCGGCTGGGCCGCGCCCCCTCCGCGCCGAGCCGAGCGCTCGTCTCTCTGAGGGCGGCCGATCGCCGAGGGCGAACAAACGACGAGAAATGACGCGAAAAGTCGCCCCCCAAAAACAACATTTTCGAAAATGGAATGAAAAAAAAGACAAGTTTTCAAAATGCGGTCAGCCCTCGCTATTGGCACGGACGGCAAAAATTGGCAAACGATGAAGCCAAACGTCGGCGTATTTCTTAAGAACAAAGGTTGCATACTTGCAAAGGGGGGGCACCTTTGATTACGGTCCCAAGAGTTGCCGGGTTTCTTTGCAAGTTTCTTGGGGCCGCCGGAGTAAAGGGGCGCAATCGGTGCCGACGGCCAAGGCTGAAAGTCGAAAGACGCAAACCGCCCCGTCAAATCAAAGTCCGGGCGAGCGGACCTTTTGAAAGGCTTCCGCCGCGTCGCGACGACGTCCCGTTTTGTCTTTGCGCATCCCGTTTTAGAGTCCGGGGGTGCTGGCGGACTTCCGGGGAAACAAATCAAAACTTTCAAGAGCAGCTCGGAGCTTCCAAACATTGCACTTTTTCCTCATCTGCGCTTTCCTTCACGTTCCGATATTTCAGATTGAATACGAGGGGACGGAAGAGGCGCGCTCGCGAGACGACCGGCGAGCCGACGGGCCCCGTCCGCTCGCGGCTCCTTCCGAGAGGTGGGCCCGCCCCCGGCGGCGGAGTCGTGCCGACCGGCCCCCGCCCGCTCTCGGCTCTTTCCGGAAAGTCGCCCTTCCGGGGGGCAGAGTCTATGGGGGGGCGGGGGGTATTAGCTGGTGATCAGAGCCCTCCCCTCGTTGATGCTGGGGGAGGGGGGGGGGGGGGGTCGCAGCAGAGGATGAGAGTTGTCTCGTTTCGGCCCCGCCCTCGAAAAACAGAAGGGCGTCGGGGGCGGGGCTGCGACTTTCGGACCTTCCCCTCAGCCGCGGGTCGGGCGCTGGCGGGCGGAGTCGGGCGCGGGAGGACGGTGCGCATCGAGGTGGGCCTCGGGAGTCCGTCCTTATCCCAGGTACCACTGGGGAAGGAAACGAAAAGAGCACACGTGGTCAGCGCGGCGCGTCGCCCACTCCGCCCAAAGTAGTTACGGTGGCTTCTCGGGTGACCTTGCGGCCGGCAAGTGCTCGTCCGCCAATAATTCTCGCGTCGAACTCTAGGAAAGCTATCGATCGGCGCGCGTCCCGGCCGTCCGGCGATGTCCGGTCGCTCGGGGCGACCGGACGGCCCGGGACGTGACCGCCATGGCCCAGGCGACGCAACGCCAACCCCACCCTGCGTCCCCTTTTCTTTACATTCATCTCACACGCGCGCGCGCTTATAAACGATGCGCATCGTTTAGAAAATGTATTCTGGAAGAAAAAAGTGAAAGCAAAAGTTTGGGTGCGTGTGCGTGTGTAAGCATTGTCTGCAGACTGGTAGTGATTGACTGTGTGCGTGTGTGTGCGCGCGCGTGACAGAGGAGAAGAAGAAGAGTGGAAGGTTAGTTTTTAATCAATACAACTTGCTGACGTCGGGACTTTTCTTCCTCGCTCTGCACCGCAGACTGTCCTGAAAACACTCTCCCCGCGAGTGCGTGCGTGCGTGCGCGTGTGTGGGCATGTTGCCGGCAGGGTGAAGATGAGGACGATAAAGCTAATAAGTCAAGACGACAACGCGGAGGAGCTTAATGACTCTTCGCGTCGTTAGCATAGCATGCTAACCCTAAGCGTGCGTCTCAAGCAAACAGGTGTAAAAGATTATTGCGCTCTTCCTCTCTGGCTGCGCGTGCGGCTCACGCGGCTGAGTCAGCGCGTCTCACGCGCACGGTCACCTTGACGATCGCGCACGCGAGGCATCGAGGCGAGTGAGTGAGTTTGGGCCGCGTGGCTTCACGTCGCCGTTCGCGCCGAGCGCCCCGCCCCCCGCCCGGAGAAGGGCCTCGGCCCGCGACACGGACGGGCCAGCGCGTCGCCGCGCCGGGCGACGGCACCAACCGAAAAGTCCGTCCCCTTCTTTTGTCGACGAGGCCAGCTGCGCTAAATAGCGCGACAGCTAAGTGTCAGCGTGGGGGTGGGCGTTTACCTGCGGCTGCTGAGGGAGGTTGAAGGCGGGCTCTCGCGGCCCCACGCTGACGAATCGCTGAGCGGGAGAGCCGGCGGGCGGGGCCGAGTACGCTGAGGAGCACGCGCAAAACAGCCAAAGTCACTTCCCGCCCGTTTTCCCGCAGAAGCAAAAAGGCGCCAGGCGTTTGCGGGCGGGCGGGCGGGCGCACTCACTGGGCGAAGACGGCGAGTTGCCGCCCCCCTCGGCGGCGGCGGAGGAGGCGGGCGGCTTGGCGTCGACGGGCAGCGGCACGGGCCGGGCCATGGGAGGCGGCGGAGGGGGGGGCAGCATGGGTGTGGGCAGGAAAGGATTGTGGACTTTTCCCTGGGAGCTACCATTAGACTGGGGGGGGGGTAACAGTAATGACTCAGGCCATAAATAACAACGAGTCACTTGCGCTGCCGCCCGCGTGCGTGCGTGCGAGAGGGCCGTATCGATCGGCTGTCTAGACGCGTGCGCGCGTATATCAACTAACACACAAACACTACAGGGCACCCCCCTATCGAGAAAAGGCATCAAAGTGCAAATATTCGCCTATATACTGCGCGTGTACAAGTCGACCTGGCCGCGTCATGCGTTTGAAGGCCAGGACGCAGGAAGAGAACCTTTTTCTTTTCAAATGAGAGCGACCCGATTGGAACTTGAAGCGAGATATTGCTCGGTCGCGCCGCAAGACGCCTCACGCCTTCATTTGCCCGGCTGCTTTAGCAGACGGCTCCGAAAGCGGACCCGCGATGTAACACCGGCTATCTTCTGGTGGAGCGCCGCTACGGCTGCACGCGCAGAGGTCCGCGTAGCCTGCGCGCGCGCCCCACGTTGAGAAAGCTCACCTGCGCGGCCGTCTGAGCGGAGTCGGGACACACCAGCTGCACGAAATCCTTGAGGGGGTCTTGCGGGTGGTACCTGATGGCGGCGTGTGAGAAGTAGGAGGCGGGCTGCTGCAGGATGGGCGACGACGAGAAGTGCAGGCCCGAGGGCGGCGCGTGCGGGCTGGCTGCGCACACACACACGCCTGTCAGCGCCATGCGAAGGCGCCGGCGGCCGCAAGGGATTTTTTCCCTTCTTTGCCGCCTCAGGTCTGACTTTGGCACAGCTCGAAGGCGTGCCAGGGCGGGAGGTGAACCCTCGCAAGGGTTGGGGTCAGGGCGCCGGCGAAGGAAGAAGACAAAAACAACAGAAGGAAGGGAGGAAAGCCGGGCGGAATCAACCGAGGAAAGCAAGAAGGAAGCTGGGCGCAAAGCGGGCGGACGGGCGGTAAAAGGAAGTCAGAGGAGAGCAAGGCGGGACGAAAAGAAGCAAAGCGGGCCAAGACCCGAGAGGAGCCGAGGAAAGGTCACCGCGGGGAGGGAGGAGGGAGGAGGGAGGGAAGGCCCTTTACCTTGTCGAGAGATGAAGGAGCTAGCTAGCGAGCCGCGGAGCTTATATCCCGCTAGCCGGCAACAGGAGGAAAGGAGAAGCGGCGTGAGCGCCGACGGAAAGGAGAAGCGGCGCCAGCGCCGACGGAAAGGAGAAGCGGCGCTACCTGGCTCCTCGTGCCAGCCGCCGGCCTGGCCGGCGCCGCCCGGCGAGCGGCCCTGGCCGGCGTAGTACGAGTCCTCCCCGGGACTGTCGCCGTCCTCCTCCATGCACTTGATGCGCTTGGCCGAGCTGACGCGCAAAGGTCGGGCTCGTTATTGCCGTTCCTCCGTTCGCTAAGCGGCGCCGCCAAAGCTTGCGCGTTTGCTTGCGGGCCGGCCGCGGCGGTTTGCGCGCGTACCTGGACGAGGAGGTGCTGGGCAGGGGCCTCCTCACGGCGCCGGGGCTCACGCCGTAGTAGGACGAGCCGTCCAGGTCGGCCAGCGAGAAGTTGGGGCCCGTGCCGGCGGCGATGGGGGCTGGACGGACGCGGGCGCAAGCGTTAGTCGCAAACGCCGGCCGGGCCGTCGGCGCGCGCGCGGCGCCGGATGGCGGAGCTGCTCTCGGAAGGAAGTGAGGAGGGCGGGAAGGAAGCCGCGAAACGGGAAGGCGGGAGAGAGGGAAGGCCAGCGTTTGACGAGAAACGCGCTAAAGGAAAGGAAAGGAAAACAACAAGCAGCGTTGACCCCCCCCCCCTCGTCTTTATTGACAGAGAGCAGGATGGTGTGATGAAAAGAGGGGGAGTCCTGACAAGACCTGCCGGCTACACAACACTTTTCTGCACACCTCAGCACTGTCCATCTATCACACGCGCGCGCGCGCGCGCGCGCACGCGCACTTGGCATTTTGATGCGGAAGCCTGAATTGTTGGCTTCGTAAGGCCATAAAAGTCACAGTTGACGTCCGGCCGCGTTAACTGCGTGCCGGCAACGTGCAGGCCGCCTTTTCTAAATGCAAGCGCCAAGGCTGCCGATGCTCACGAACACGTGAGCGCGCCAAAGGGCAGTTTTGCTAGGAAGGAAGGAAGGAAGGAGGGAAGGAAGGAGGGAAGGAAGGAAGGGAGGAAGGAAGGAGGGAAGGTGTGCTTTCATCATCCGTCGTCCGACCGGGAGAGCCTAGCCCTCACGCGCGCACACGCACGCGCGCGCGCGCGCCTCCGCCGACGTGGCCTACGACAGGAAGTGAGCGACAGGCATGAGGGGGAGGGGGCCGACGCCCGCGTTCAGTCAAGTGACCAATTACACTAAGTACACTACATCACTGACCCCGCCCCCCGTACCGCTTTAATAGAATATTGATCCGAGCGCGCGCGCACACGCGATGATATGCGTAATGGCTGAAGAACGCCAAGGTCACCTGACGCACAGCGACTGAGTGTGAGCACATCGTTTTCCCCAACGTATGAGGGGTCGGTCCGGAGACCCGAACCTGCGCAAAGTTGTCCGCCGCACGCACGCGCCTGGCGTCGCCGTGACAACTTTGCTCGGGACTTTTGCCAAAGTGCTACGACGTCGTCGGCGGCAGCCAATCGGCGCTCAGGACGTACACGAGTGAGTGAGGCTTGGTGGGGGGGGGCAATTGAGTGAGGACGGCGACCTTTAAAAAGCGCAGACGCGCGCGCACATAGACAGACAGACAGACAGCGTGAGAGAGGGCGATCTGTTCGCAAAGCGCCTGTCAGCATCTCGTCGCGGCTCCGCCCCCTGAGCGGTCCCGCCCACCAGCACCGCGGCGCCATCCATCACGCGCGCAGAGGCGCGTCGCTCGTCTTTTGCTTACTCTGTGAGACTCGAACAAGTTCGGAGACGCTGAAAACTCCCGGAGTGACAAAACTGTCCTGGAAACCCAAATGGCCTGAAAGACAACACACGCACGCACGCAGAAAGATGTCTTATCGTTCCGCTCATCGTCGACGTCACCTGAGGCAGTAACGTGAGGCAGTAATGAAGTAACGAATACGGCGATATCCTGCATTTAGGCCATACTGATGAATGGATTTTACTGTGTAGAATAACAGATACAGACCGCCAAATCCAAGGCTGCTGTAATTGAGGCGGGTATTCGCCGGGATATTACAGGCTAACTGAAATACAACAACTTCCTGTAAATAATAACTTCACAATATTCCACGGCTCCTTTCGGAGGCCGCCGCGTCTGCGGAGGCCGCTCACCGTTCTCCGCCTGCTCTTTGATGTCGGACTCGCCGGCCTGGTTGGGGCTCTCCGATTGGCCGCCCTCTGCAACACACGCACACACGCACACACAGGCGTGAGTCAGGCTCCCCCCCGCCGCGCAGAGGCCGCGACCCGACCCGACCCGACCCGACCCGACCCGACCCGGCCGTCCGAGAAAGACCGAGCGCGACCGACGACGCGCGCGCAGGCGGGTACCGCACGCCGGTATGCGCCAACGCGCACAAAGACGAATTCCCACGGCGCGGGAGACACCCCCAATAGAAAATGGATACGCGAGCGCCAGGGCGCCGTCCCTCGCCCGCCCTGGCGCCAGACGCCAGCAAATGGCGCCGGCCGACGCGACAACGCCCCCGCCCCCAAAACATCAATGGCGCCGGCCATCTTGACGCGGCCGCCATTTTGCGGAGGCCTTTGGATGCGCGACGCTCACCGCCAAACGGGAGCCCGGCCGCCATCTTAAATCCCCGGCGAGCATTTCGAAGCCTGCGTCCGTTTCCTTTGAGCGGCGTGCAAAACGCGGTTTCAATGGCGACGCCTGCCCCCGTTTTACCCCGGATGGACCTGAATGGACTCCGTTCGAACGGGTCGCGCCAGGCGATCGATCGCAAGTCAAAGTAGGAGACGCTTCGTACTTTCGTCAAAGTAGAAGACGCTACGTACTTGGATCCTACGTTTCATTTGCTCAGACGGCTTGGTTAGGCACTAGGAAAAAATGTACCCGGATTCACATACTTTGCTTTGGCGCAACCACGTGACAAGACACACACACACACACACACACAAGACAGACACACACAAGACAGACGCACTGAAGTGTACTCGACTGGTTTTTGTCAACTCATGCAGCCTTTTCACTCAAGGAGACTTGACGTGGGAGACCGCGATCCGGTTGAGCGCTTGCGGTGAATCCATTGACAGCATCAATGAAGAGTCCCTTGCAAGGCGCGTCAACTTTTGCGCTGCCTTGCGTCGCCTCGAGCCGCTCCGTCGGCCGCGCGTGCAATACGCGCAGCGCCAGCAGTGGGCGCTAATTCCCCCTTTTGCTTCTTGGCCGCTTTTTGGGGTCGTCACGGTGGTCAGCGAAAGGACACCCTCACCGCAAAAGGGATGAAAACCGCCCTAGCGTAGACCTCCAGAATGCTGTGTGACATCACCATGCCCCCCCCCCCCAATCTAGCATTATCAGCGCCACTAACAACCCTGAAAAACACAACAACAAAGGTGCACTTCTCATCATGCATATTTCATACCGACAGATGAACAAATGACATATTTATGCACAAGACGATGGGGGGGCATCACGAGATAAGCGCCTCTCATTAGCATTGGCGCGCTGCAGTGACTCAGCCCATCGGGCTAATGGAGAGCGCGGCCACCTAAAGATGGAAGCGGCCACTTTTCTTGTGCGCCCCTCCCCCTCGCACGGCAGCTGACTGGTGAGATAAATGATCCGGAGCACTTAAGAGCCCAAGCCGGAACGCGCTTCACACGCTCGACGCGAGCCGGCTGCCGCGATGCTCCCCCGCGCGCCCGATTGGCCGTCAGCACACGCGTGAGTGTGTGCGTGTTGGGGGGGGGGGGGGCACGCATTCCCATTATTCCTGTGCCCATTCTTGTATTTAAAACGACGACCGGCAAAAGTCCATTTGAGGACGCACTTTGATCGGCCGACCGACGCTTTACGTATACACGCCGTATGTACGTGTACGTCCGTACGCGTAACCTCTTCTGCCAGTCGATCGAGCCGAATTGGCCCAACGCGCACAAACGGACGCGCGCGTAGCTTTGCGCCCAAGCGACCACCCCGGAAGATCAAAGTGGGTCAGTTGCGGTCACGCGTCCAGCAGCTAATTGGCGTCGGGAATCGATCGTCCGACAGCGGGCCGAGCGGAAGGCCGGCACGCGCGCGGGCTTTTTCCGCTTCCCGACCACCTGCTGCGGGCCCGGCCCAAAAGTCGCGGCGACCCCGTGACACGCAAAGCGGCGAGGCCATCGGGCCGCGTCGCGCCTTG
The DNA here is from genome assembly GCF_059441005.1 of Hippichthys cyanospilos. Classification (NCBI taxonomy): domain Eukaryota; kingdom Metazoa; phylum Chordata; class Actinopteri; order Syngnathiformes; family Syngnathidae; genus Hippichthys; species Hippichthys cyanospilos. The sequence continues at coordinate 105,001 of NC_142378.1, forward strand.
TCCCTCGGCGTCTCCGGAGCCATTAGAGAAATCGATGAGGGGGGGCAGCGGGCGGGGCCTTCTTCCTCCCGTGCGGGAGCCGCATCTAAATTATGAATACGCTCTGTGTTGTCCGTGTCAACTTTGAGCTGGACGCCGCATCGGGGCGTGTGCGCGGGTCTGTCAATATCTCAATACGCGCACGTGTGTGTGTGTGTCGCACAGCGCTTTTGTGTGTGTCAGACTGAAAGCGTGCTGCGTGTGCGAGTGCAGCCGAAGCAGATGCTATCGGCTGACACGCACAGGTTCTACGAAGAATGGGGGGGGGGGAGTCGCAAGATGCCCGGGAGGAAAATCCTCCAAGCGGTGGCAGCGGGAATTGGGGGGGTGGGGGTCGTTCACGTTCAAGTACTTCCTGTTGTACGTTAGGCCTGTTGCTACACACCGTATTCTTCCACCCCCTCCCTTTCATAACACTCATCTCTTGACAAACTCCTTCATATTGGCCCATCTTATCTTATCTAATCTTATAGTTGATCTCATCATACGTCCTGTGAGGACAGGAAGAACCTGGATCTTTGGCCCAAGTTATGTTGCGTTTATGTGCGCAGTCCGCACGCGCCCTCAATGTTTGATGAATTGAAAGTCAATGTGCGGAAGTGTCAAAGGACATTTTAATCTGTCTTGGGGGGGGGCGACAAAGCGAACCCAAAGAAGCCCAAGGGAGGCGTCCCAAAGAGCCAACGTTGTTGTGAAAGTTCATCAGAAGGACAACGCATAAGGGGATGAGGAGAGAGGGGAAGGAGCGGAACCGAGCCCCGCCCCTCCCGCGGCGTCACGCGAGCCGCAACCGAGATGCAAAAGTCCCGCGCCTTATGGGAGGCACTGAACCCCCCCCCATGCATCATGTTTACTGGCTGTCACTTGCTAAATTGTTCTTGCTGCGACCTGAGTCCCTCCGGGTGGCTCTCAGATGGGGGGGGGGGGGCGCTTGGCCCAGGGAGCGGGCGCGTCGTCGCCATGGAGCACAGGCCGACGAGACGTTTGAAGTTGTTCTCTTCAAGAGTGAAGACCATTAGGCTCACACACACTCCCCTACCGCCGCGCGGCATCCTTGGGAGGCGGCGGTGACCTGAGGACGCGGAGGGCGGGGCCAAATGAATTGCTCTGCGGACCATTACGACGAGGAGGACCTGTCCTACCTGCGCTGACTCAGCAGCTGCGCTCAGTCCATCCGTCTAATGGACGGAGACCCAATTTCATTAGCGGGAAGCCGCACTCTGTCGGCGCGCGCTGCGCGCGGCCGTGCGCCACCCCCGCCGTCCTTGCGCCACATGCGGGGCCGTGCGCCACCCCCGCCGTCCTTGCGCCACATGCGGGGCCGTGCGCCACCCCCGCCGTCCTTGCGCCACATGCGGGGCCGTGCGCCACCCCCGCCGTCCTTGCGCCATATGCGGGGCCGTGCGCCACCCCCGCCGTCCTTGCGCCATATGCGGCGCCGTGCGCCACTCGCAAGGTTGGGGTTGAATTCCCGTAAACCGGGCCTCAGGTGCCCCGCAAGAGAGGTCGGAGGCAGACTTTTCAACACCCACCCCCCCCCCACTCAATAATTAAGAGCGAACATCTGACGAGCAGCTGCAGGCACACAACAAGAAAAAGACAAGCGTGGCTGCTTTGTGTCTTCCTTTTGCCTCCTGGATGCATGCCAAAATATCCAGCGCGTTTCCCTAAACAACGCATTCAACCCAACCCCCCCCTCGACTAAGAAAAAAAAAAAAAACAACTAAACTACACCCCAGTATCCCCCATGCATCAAATCGCTTTTGTTCTAAAGTTCTTCAAGGCACCAAACTTTGTGTTGACTTTGATTGACACGCGCACACGCAAGGTGCTTTTCCAGGGTAGCGGGGACACCCCCTGGACATCCGGCCTTTCCCCGAGCTCAACCTTAAGCATGGCAACAGATTGCCAAATTTCATTCCCACGATGCGCTAAAAGCAAGCCTTGGCCCTCAAGGAGCGATCGAAACGAGCGCAAGGGCTCAGTAAAACCCACGATATGTTGCCCAACATCCAGCAAAAACCAAAGGCGCGCGGCCCTCGTGCACAAAACAAAGACGCTTGCGTGCATGAGTGTGTTGCGGGAGCCCGAGAAGCCACCCGCCACCAAGACGCCACCCGCCGCCAAGACGCCACCAAGACGCCACCAAAGACGCCACCCGCCCAGAGGCAGCGCCGGGCCGTCGGCGGCACGTCGGTCAACAGGGGCAGTTTGAGAAGCTTTGAAAATATTTTCAAATCCAGGCGACGCCTTCATCCTTCGGGGTCCTCATCACGCGCTTGTCAATTCGGAGCATTTTTTGAAGTACGAAGCGCGCCCGCTTGTAAAGCGGAGCCGGATCGAGCCAGACAAGTCCTCACGGAGTAAGGAAAGTTGCTGTCGCCGCTCCGCCCGATGCGACCAAAGGCGCCGGACCACACGGGGACCAAAGTCCCCCGAAGCTCCGGCGGACGGGCGCGTCGGCGAACGGACCGGAGTCCGGGAAAAGTCCGTTTCAAGCCGCCGCGTATGGCGCGACCTCGGCCCGAGACCGAAGCGAGCGCGACGTCGGAGAAGTCCCGGCTCCGAGCGGCCCGGCCCCGCCCGGGGCCCTCGCTCGCGCCCGGCCCCGCCCGGGGCCCTCGCTCGCGCCCGGCCCCACCCGGAGCCCTCGCTCGCGCCCTCGCCCTTCCACGGCGAACTCACCAGCCCTTTCTTGGGCCGGGGGTACTCGGACCGGGCTTTCGAGTGGGGGCGAGGCGCGCCCGGGGTCGAGCCGAGCCGCTTTTGAGCCAGGCTCGGGCCTTCGGCGTCAGTCTTCTCCCCCTCCCGCCTTTCTGAGCGCGCCGCGTTCAAGGGGCCCGACGGCAGCCGCCGCAAACGAGGACCGGGCCGGCGTTCGGGCCTTCGGCCTCTCGCCGTCCCTCGCCCGCCCCGGCGCCTGACCCCGCCCGCGCCCGATTAGCTTGGCGCCCGTCTACGCGGCAGAGGACCCGTCGCGTTCGGGCGCCCGTCGGCGGACTTACCGGCGCGGACGAAGTAGGCCAGGTAGAGGTCCAGCTCCTTTACGGAGACGCCGATGTGGTGGGGCTGGACGCAGAGGCCCGGGTTGGCGCAGCGCGGCGACTTGAGCAGGCGCTCGCCGTCGGTGCTCTCCAGCGGCACGCCCTTGAAGAGGATGACCATGACCAGGTCCAGGCGCCAGACCTTGTCGGCCTGCCGCAGGCAGTCGATGCGGCGCATCTTGCCCTTCTGGTCCGGGTTGGAGAGCACGCAGCAAGGCGCCTTCTTGGCCGTCACGCTCAGCACGAAGTCCTCGCGGAACTCGGGCCGGATGTCCTTGCGCAGCTTGGCCAGCAGGCGGCTGGCCCACTTCTGCTTCACCTCCGCCTTCTCGGCCAGCAGCTCGTCCTTGACGGCCCGCTCCTCCTCCTTGGACATGCGCTTCTCGTGCTTCTTGAAGTACTTCCTCTTGCGCGCCTGCAGGTTGAACCAGGTGTAGGCGAAGGCCCGCACCTGCGGCAGCAGCGCCTCGATGAACGGGTGGAACTCGTCCTGCGGGGCACAGGGACGCCCGCGTCAGTTTGCCCCGAGGAGGGCGCGGCGACGCCCCGTCCGGTTGCCCCGCCGCGCGCGTGTGAGTGTGTGTGTGTGCGCGTGTACGTGTATGTGTGTGGGGGGGACATGCAGGACGCCGGCCCTCGGAATTGGCCGCGGCTGCCCCGCGCGGTCTTTGGCTTTTTCTTTGGCTCGGGCTCGGCCTTTTGCCCGCGCGTCGCGCTAACTTTGATGCTCCAAGCGTTTTACCGGCTTGCCGAGAACGCAAACCCACGCGGGTCCAAGGCGAGCAAAGGGCCAACGGAGCCGCAACTGGCGGTTTTTGGCAGAGCGAAAAAAAATTCAAAAAAATCAAGAAAGCGCGTCAGCCTGCCAATGTCTGCATCCAGGCATAAATAATGGCAACGCGAGTGGAGCTTTTTTTTCTTATTCTTGCTTCACCTCCTCTCACAGTTTGTATTTTTATTTTCTATTGATTGGATTCCTTGCGCCCTTGCCTACACCAGCGCACGCGCGCGCGCGCGCGCCCCTCGGCGTCTCTATGACGACAGCGCCACTTTTTGCTCATTGCCAATTAGTAAACAAAGAAATCGTGTTGATTTTTGTTATGTTTCGGCCTCATAAAACACGAGCGCCGACAAATCATTTTGTTTGAATCGAGGCTTTTCCGAATATTCCCGACGGAAGTTCCGGATCGATGAAGACCATCCTTCGTGGGGATGCGCGTTGCCCGGCCGCCATGCTGTCAAAAACGCAGCGATCTTTCCCGTTCATTTTCAGCGCACCCTCGCATGGATAATAAAAGGGACGAAATGTGCTTCCGTCGAGGCCGGGTCGCGTTCACGAACATCTCGTGCCGCATGCGAGCGGATCGAAAAGAAGTGCGAGTTCCGTTTCTTTCCGATGATTTACGCGTGGCGCGCAGCCGTTTCTTTTTGGGACTGGAAGGTCTTCCGGGATGCGCCAGCGGCAAAACTTTGTCGGGTCGCGAACGTTCGGTGCCGGGCCGGGCCGGGCCGGGCCGGGCCGGGCCGGGCCGCTCCAACTTGGGCGGAGCTGCGAACTTCGGCGAAGTGACCTACCTGCGTGAGACAAAGCGGCGAGTACATGACTGGTCCGGGCCCGGTCCGGCTCCGGGGACGCGCGCGCGCGCGCGTGCGCGAGAGCAGCCGGGATTCGGGCGCGGGGAGTCGGGGAAGCCCTCCAGTCGCCCTCCGCTCACATTTCCGAGCGCGGCCGGAGCCGTGACCCCCGCTTCGGCTTTTACAGGCTGGGGGCCCGCCGCCGCCGCCGTCCGAGGAGCGGCAAAGTGTTCCGAGCGCCGTCGCCGGAGTCCGAGCCGCGCGGGCTGGGGGCCCGGGCGCGGGAGCGGGAGCGGGGCTCCCGCATGCCGTCGCCGAAGCGAGGGGGACGGCGGGAGGGGGGGAGGAGGGAGGGAAGGAGGGAGGGAGGGGGGGAGGGGGAGGGGCAGAGAGCCACTCGCGGCCGCTAGAAGAGCGCGGCGGAATCGGCGCCCGTCCGGACCTGCGCGATCGCTCGCTCGCTCGCTCGCTCGCTCCGACCGGACGAGCTGACTGAAGCCTCCGCGCGCACGCTTGAGCGCGCACTCCCGTGGCTTATCGATCCCCGGCCAGCGCCAGAGAGAGAGAGAGAGAGAAGGGGGGGGGGCAGAGAGAGCGCGTGCGTGCAGTGTAGTAGACAACTACTACACTTGAACTTTGACCTCTGTTTTCTCTTACAAATATTCCGAAGGTAAGGGCTTTTCCGGCACTTTTCGGCCATGTGACGTCACAGCGGCCAAACCGCGCTCAACCGATTCTTGGGAGCTTTTTCACCCCGGAGTGACGTCGCGTCAACGCAGATCGAACGTGGGCCGGAACCGAACGAGTCGGCGTGAGCGTCGGCGGGCCAAAACGCGGCGCGACGCCAACTTTGCGTGCGTGGCGAGCGCGCGCGTGCGCTCCACCTGCTCCCACTGAGGCGCTGCCGGGCTGGAGCCGGGCCAACAGCACCGGCGGGCCTCAAGCCTCGCCAACACCGATAGGAAGAAAAAAGAAAGAAAGCCAGCGAGCGAGAGGAGAGCACGCACGAAAGAAGGGCGACGGCGAGGAGAAATAAGGTCACGAAGCAGGAAAGTGAAGGAAAAACCCAAAACACGGGCAATGCGCTCACACGCACGCGGAAACTCTCTCACGGGCAGGCACACAAGCGAAGAAGCAGCTTGGCGCGTGCTCAAGGTTTGGAAAAGACGCTCACCGCGGGTGCACTCGCGCGGTTCCACGGGCACGCTCACGCACGGAGCTTTGTTGACGGCGCGCGAACAGTTGGCCCGCCGGAGAGGCCGGCCGCAACCCCCAATTCGTTCAGGCTGCATCACCATCACGAAGAAGAGCAACAACAACGCGACTCATGACAGAGTTCAAGCGGCCGCTTTCGCCATTCGTTTGCGACGACAGACCGTTCGGGCGTCACGCGCGCGGAGAGAAACAGATGCGCACTTACTCCCCGAACGCGCAGGAGGCCCGACAGATGTGAAAACAACCCGCGTCCTACACACAGCTGGAGGCGCGCGCCCACTTGTCACACGCTTCCGGTCGCGCCGGCGGCAAGGCCAAGCGGTTCCGTCAGCTTGCATTGTCAGTCTAAGGCGTCCCTCTAGCGGCCGCTGCAAGTCGTTACAAGTGGACGTTGCGCGGGCGGGAGGGGGGGGCGCCAGGGGTCACTCGGGGCGAAGGGGGAGGGAGGGGCGCCAGGGGTCACTCGGGGCCAAGGGGGAGGGAGGGGCGCCAGGGGTCACTCGGGGCCAAGGGGGAGGGAGGGGCGGGGGCTGGGGCTGGGCAACCCTAACCCTGGCTCCTTCCCGCCCCTCCAGCTCGTCCTACTCCCCGGAACCTGTTTGGAAGCCCTTTCCGCCTCCCCCGTATTTTCCATGTTCGCGGCTGGGCGGTCGCCTCCGGGTCCATCTCCGAAGTCCCGAGTCTGCCGCTACCGCAACGAGCGGCGCCTCCTGCGTCTCGTCCCCTACCTCATCTCCTAACATCATTTCCTTCCATGACCTCACCCCAAAAGCAGAGGTCCCTCCTTTCTCCTTGTCAGAATGCCACCAGCGCATTCCGCCACCTCCTCCCTCTGCTCCTCAGACCTCCTTGGACTCGCCACTTAAGCTGTTCCTACCTAAACATGTCAGTTCCTCTCCCCTCCCACATCCTTCTATTTGCACACACGCACACGAGGAAAAAAAAAAATCAGAGCGCTGTGTGCGTGCGTGCGCGCGTAAATAGAAGAAGAAGCGGGTCGGAACTTATTTCCGCAGAGTTTAACGAGAAGCACATGGATTGATTCGCGAAAGGCCGGCCTCGCGCGCTTGCGGGGCTAACCGCGACAAACGGTCGGTCGTCATGCTAGCAATGCCGACCGTCGGCATAGGACGGGCGCTGCGCTAAGTACTTAGCGTTAGCGCGACGTGATGCTAAAAATACTCGGCGGCGGCCTCCGTTGGCCTCGCGCAACTCGGCGGCCCCGCGACGCATTCGGTGGCCGATGACGTCGCCGAAAAAAAAAAAAACAGGGGCGCCGGCTTGGCCTTTAAATCCGGCGAACGCGCAAGCCGCTTGCCATTTTAGCCGCAAGACGGAATTTTGCCTTTCCCCCGGCCCGGCGGAAGTGCCGCTGAGCCGGGTCTGGCGCCCGACGGCGTCGCCGCGACTTCAAGCGGAGGCGAACGCTGCTTACGCTTTCCAAAAACCGAGGGCCCTCTCCGGGGGCGCCGCCCGGGAGCCCGCGTTTGATGGGGCCCGTTCCCGACGCCCCGCCGTTAGCGGCGCGAGCCGAGGCGGGGGACAATTTGACGAGCGAGGGTCCGGCCCGGCGCTTCCCGGCAATTCCCAATAAACCCTAAAAGGCTTTTTTCCCTCTACGGCGGCGCCGTAGCGGGACGGGGAAGCCTCGGATAAATAAACGGCAGAGGCCGGTTGCGGGAAGTTGAGCCGCTTCCCCCTGCGGGCGCCTTCGTTTTTATTAGCGACAGCAGAGATAGCGCCCCCCCCCCTCCCCCTCCCGGAAGAAAAGTCTTTGAAGGAGTCCGGAACGATCCAGCGGCTGCGGGCTGCCCTTTCAGACATCGTGCTAACAACGGCTAACAACGGCCAACAGCTCGCCAACCGCTAACCGAGCAAATGGTGAGCCTGAAACGCCCAACGCGCAAGTGGCGACAAGCAAGTCCCGCTCCTTGGTCAAAAAGCAGCCCGCTAAGTGAAGACCCTTACTCCCCAAATATCAGATGCCCCCAAAAATAACGGCCAAAAGTATGGGCGCGACCTAGAAACAGTCATTTCGATCGGAGAATAATCCGTCAGCAAAACAAAGCGGGTCTTGACGCAGAGATGTGCATTTTTATATGGCTCGTATTCTTACTTCTGATCACGACCGTATCGGGCTGATGTCGGTGGGCCGTTGTCAGCTATATGTAATCAATCAAAGAAGCGAGCAGACTGAACCAACATCCGAGCGACGTCCTCGTTCACGCGCGGGAAAACGGAGAGGATTGTGAAATTGTCACGACGGGCGGCAAGGCATGCGGCCGAGCGCTCCGGTCGGAGATCGCGTTTGATTCGGTTCCTTACCGTCTTCTTTTAGCGCGCGCCGTATAAACGACGATGACGGACGCCGCTCAACTTTTTGACAAAATGAACTGGAGCCGCGTTACATCGGCGCTGCCTTCACTGACCTGCGCTCGCAACGTGACGCTTCGTTTGACCGGCAACAAATATATCATTTATGGATATGAACGCGAGAAAATAGGAAAACGTAAGAAGATGAGATGGATTGTGTTTTGCCGGAGATTTCTTGCCAAAGTGTCGGCGCGTCTGAAAGAAAGTAGAGAGTAGCGGAACGGGACCCCGAAACCGAGGCTGCGTCCTATACGCGGGTGCGTCTTATATTTGGGGACAGGCTTGCTTCCCTTATCGGCGGCGAAGCGGCGGACTTGCTTGACTGCGGGGAGGCGTGCGCGCGTCCGTGCGTGCGCCCGCGCTGCCGTGCGCAGAACAAGAGTCTCTGTCCGCGGGGTAGCGGCAAGGTTCCCGTCCGGAGGTATCCATTGCATCCATTCCGCCGCGTCACCCGACACCGCTCGAAGGCCGTGATGTCATCTGGCCGGCCAACATGGCCGCCAAAGCGCGCCCTTTCCCTACGAAGTGGCGCGCCCTTTCCCTACGAAGTGGCGCGCCGTTCCCCCCCGAAGTGGCGCGGGCCTCTTGGAGGCCAAAGTGCCGCGCGGCCTGATGCGCCAACACGCCGAAGCTAAATGCCAGCGAGCGGGCCGCTTTGCCCTCTTGAAGCGGCGCCTCGGAGGCTTTGTCCCTTCCCGCCGGGTCGAGCGGCGCCGCTTTCAGAAAAAGTCCGCAACTTGCCAATTCCAAAGAGCTCGCGTCTTTGCGGCGAGGTGCCGCCGGAAAGCGGGCGGCCCGGACCCAAAGCGGCCCGCCCGACGCTCGGCTCACGGAACCGGGAAGAAAAACCGTCGGCGCCCGGGTAAGGCCGAGCGAGTGCGAAAAAAGGCTTCGCCGACCGACTTACGGAAAAGCGGCAAAAGCCAAAAATTAGGGGGCGACCGGGACGAAACCAAGTGCGGCCCGCGATGCCTCCTTGGACGGCGCTCGGCGTGGAGACTCCCCTTGCCCCCGCCCCCTCCCTCGTGTTGGGGGGGGATGAAGTCGTGAGGCAGCTGTAGCGGACGGGGGGGGGGCTTGTACGCGGGTGGGGGCGCCCTCGGCCAGGTTGGCCACGGCGCCACGGGCTTGGCCAAGGTGACCCCCGGAAAAAGCTGCCATGAACATCTGCAGCCAGCCCCTACTGACTGCCATCAGGCGGGACCGCCGTCGCCCATGTGGGACTGGCTGGGAAGGGGGGGGGGGGGGGGGCATCAATTCAGGAGCGCCCTACGCAAATCTGCATTAAGTAGAGAGTAAAGCTAATAATGCCAACCAGATTCTAGAACCAACTCCCCCCCAACACACACACACCACAGTGGCCCAGGTGACCCCCCCCCCCCCCCCCCCCCCTTTAGTGCTGCTACCAGCTGTTTGCCCTGGTTTCTCTTGTGGAAGGGGGGGCAAAATCCATATTACTGCCCACCTCGAAGTAATGCGCTCTAATGATAAGCTTGTGCATAGTTAGCATGCGACCCAGAACCAAGCAATAAATTAGAGCTAACCCCCCCAATAAAAATAAACCCGCCCACATACAATAGCATTAATATGGTCTTATTTCAACCTTTGTTAGCCGTTTTAGCATCTGCCAGATGTTTTCTTCATTCATCAGCATCAGCAGTGGCATTAGCATTAGCGCGGTCTCTCTTATTTCGGAAGATGAAGTCATCTTCATCTCATTAGCGTTAGCGCAGTTTGACTTGAGCGTTTAGTAGCCCCGTTGCTCGGCGTATCTCCAAAAACGCGGCAACGCTTGAAAGTGTGATGCTAATGCCATGCTAACGCCAACGCGGACACGCGGACAAAGAGCCGGCGTAGCTTGGAATTACTCGCCGACTGAGTATTGCGGAAGTTGAGGGTCAGCGTGTACCTCGGCATCGCAAGACACGCTAGCATAGTCAAGCGTCGCAGCCTGACGAAAAAGCTCATCTGAAGCGGGCGACGCCCTCTCCCGAAATAAGAGCAGGCCGTCGCTAATTCTGCGTGACGCCAACAACATCTGGCGCCGCGGCGTCGTCGCGGCGCTTTGGCCGTTTCCATTTGTTTGATTGAATTCATCAAGCTTTAAAGCATTAAAAAGTCAAATAGGATTACGGGGGAGCGTTCGCGTCTTTCCGCAGCTGCTCCGATTTGACGGGAAAATCGCACGATTCACCTGCCCGGCGCTCAACGAGCTAGCAAAGCCGGCGCCGGAATGTAGCCTAGCTTAGCATCGTCGTCCGAATCGCCACTGGAGGAGAAATTCGGGCTCCTGCTATTAGCTTAAAACCAACAATGAGCTCCATTCATGTCAAAATATGTGTTGGAGGCCGGTTGCCACGGTTACGGAGAAGGACGCGAGCCGGGGGTCCCGGGGCGGGCGGGGCATTCATGTTGAGGAAGTTGAAGCAGACGCCTTTAATCCAACAATTTCCTGACGGCTAATCTGCCGAGCACCGAAGCAAGACCGAAGCGCGCTTTCTTGCCGACGAGATGCCTCTCGCCTCGAAAGTCCCTCGCTCACGCGCACGGCCGTAAATTTACACCGGCGCGCGCGTGCGTGCGCGCGCGAGAAGGGCTTGTTTTCACCGTCGCTATCATTGAATTACAGTAGGGGGAAAAATACACACACGCACAAACACACAGCGTTGTTTCAAAAGACTACACAAGTATATATATATATATATATATATATACAGTATATATATATATATATATATACAGTATATATATATATACAGTATATATATATATATATATATATATATATATATATATATATATATATATATATATATATATATATATATATATATATATAGTGAGCCTGAAACGCCCAACGCGCAAGTGGCGACAAGCAAGTCCCGCTTCTTGGTCAAAAAGCAGCCCGCTAAGTGAAGACCCTTACTCCCCAAATATAAGGGGATATATACACACACACACACACACACACAGCGTTGTTTCAAAAGACTACATAACACTACACAAGTGTGTATATATATATATATATATATATATATATATATATATATATATATATATATATATATATATATATATATATATATATATATATATACACACACACATTTGTGCGGTCTTTTGAAACAACGCTGTCAAAAGGTGGAAGAAAAAAAACCGATGAAAATTTCTGAGTTTGAAGTCAAGACGTGCGCGCGCCACAAACGTTCAAAATGGGACAAATGAAGTAATGCAGGTGATTTTTTTTATAAGGGGATTTTTGTGTGTGTGCGCGAGACGCCATTCAGCTCTTGAATCGACGTGAAGTCGCCGGCCTCCCTCGCCGCGGCAAATCCAAATCGGGACCCGAAAACACAAGGTTCCAAATACACGTCACTCATTCCCGTGTCCGATCACGCCGCTCATTAATAATGAGGAAATAACGAGCATACGGCAATTGAAAAAAAGGACATTTTGCATCGAAACCCTCAACTAGAAATAAAATACACGATAGGCTATTTACATGAAGTTCCACGTTAACATATGCAATTTGATTTGATGTCCTTTGAGGCGCCAGAGTTGCATTTTTTCTCTCTTTCTTTTTTTTTTTTTTTAGTCAAACATTCGCTTTCATGATCACCATACAAGCTTGGAAACGTTTTGAGAAGCATAAATGCCGCCGCACACTTTTTTGCTGCCGGACTCAAAGAATACACGCAACATTTTTGCCAATTGACACCGTTGAGACCGAGGCCTAAATTAAGCGTCCAAAAACAACAACGGCAACATTGAAAAAAAACCAAACAAGAACATTAAAAAAGTCTCGGAAATGTTGCGTGTCGGCTGAAGGAAGCGCAAGTTGTACTTTGACGCCTGAAAGCTTTGCTACAAATATCAAGAAAATGCATGAATCGAAATCGATCAAGCTCGATATAGATCAAGCTCGAAGCAAACAGAATTAAAGGCTCACGTGGATTTTGTATTTTCATACGTTGGAGAAAATGAATCAAGTTTAGCCGAGGAGGAACCACAAGGAAATTCTATCCGCGTAATAAATGGCATTTCGAAAATAGAATCGCATTTTTAAGTCTTTAAATGATGATGAAACGAAAACAGGTCTCGGCTATATCTCGGCTATAAGACACCGCACCGCGATCGATAAATCCAAGTGAAAAACTCCCCCCGAGTGCGGCTTTCCCGACGAACGCGATAAGATACGTGACAATCGCTTCTTTTTGTTTTGGCGGTAAACAAAACCGAGGCGTTTTTACCGTCGGAGAAACGTCGGCGTCTCCGGGTCCAAGTTTGGGAAGAATTCGGGGGCGGGCGGGCGCGCGCGCGGCGGGCGGGCTGGCGGGCGGGCGGGCGGGCGGGCGCTCACCATCCACCAGGTCCTGGCCGAGATGTCGTAGCACAGCTGCCATTTGACCGAAGCCTCCGCGCCGCCTTTTCCCGCCATGGCGCCGTCGCTCCACCTCATGTGGGGAAAGCGGTGGGCGGCCTGCGCCGGGCCGGGCCGGGCCGGTCCGGGCCGGGCAGGGCCGAGTCGGCGGGCTCGGACCAGCGAGAGGACGAGCGAGAGAGCCGCGCGCGCGGCCGGCAGGACGCACAATGACGAGGAGGAGGAGCGAGATGAGGAAGATCAAGCCCAGGAAGTATGGTCGTCGGGCAAGGTGAGATGCGGACACGCCCCCCACCCTCCCCCCTCCCTCCCAAAAGCAACTCCAAAACTACAAGCGCTCGAGCGAGCAAACAAAGCCAGGTGTGCCCGCGGGCGGCGCTCGTCTCCGGGCGAGATGCTCCTTTCACCTTATCTTATCTTAGCCTAGTTTAGCGCCGCGCCGCAACATCGGCGTCGTCTTTGCTCCATTTGCCACCATGGTTTCTTCCATTGGAACCGGACGTACCTTCGAATCGCCGCGAATCGCGAGGACCCGGCACGGCTGCTTTCTCGGACAATTCAAGCAAGCCGACTTCCTACCAAAAGGGATGGCGTCGCCGCCGGCTTAGTATTTAGCATTTGGCAGGCGGGGGCGCGAGGAGGGAGCGTGCCCCCCCTTGCTGCTCCTTTGCCAGCCAACGCTAAGCCGAGCCCCTTTCCCCCACTTCCATCTCCCACCGCGGTGTCGAACGTTTTATTTCGTGGCCCGTCGAGTTTTTGGTTTCTTTGCGGGGGGGGGGGGGGGGGGGGGGGGGCGCCTCGTCCTCGCCGCGCCTCCGGGGCTCCTTTTCAAGCCTCCCGCTTTGCCAAGGGACACCTTGGGCGGCATGAGTGCGGGGGACACGGGCGGCGTCCTCCCGGGAATACCTGAAGCCCCGTTGCACAGAGGCGCCATTGTGCCCCCCCCCCCCCGCCCCGGGCCAGCAGGAATGCGCCGCTCCTTCCGATAAGGAACTTCCCAAAGCGGGAGCGCCCCGAGAGCAAAAAGATGAGGATGGGCGGGGCTGGACACCAGCAGGGGACTTTGTTTCGTTGTTTCGTGCCTATTCCAAACGTGCGCATCTTCTTTATCTGCTGCGCAATTCCATGTATTTCTGTTTCCAGCTGGGACTTTGGCCAGACGCGCCGGGCTTGAGCGGCTAAAACCGCTTCCATCCCACCTTGTTTAGCCCCGGGCCGAAGTCGGGGCGCGGTAGGCGAAGTCGGGGCGCGGTAGGCGCGGCCGGGCCGAAGTCGGGGCGCGGTAGGCGAAGTCGGGGCGCGGTAGGCGCGGCCGGGCCGAAGTCGGGGCGTGATTTTGTCGACTGGCGGCCTCCCGTTACCATGGGGGCGGAGCCCGAAATGCCGACAGCCGCATTGTGTACAGGATCCTTTCTTGCTGCTCACAACTTGTTTGAAAGTGGAAAGGAGGGCGGGCTCCGCTTGATTGCGGCCCCATTCTCGCGCTCACCGCTTTGCTTGTCACCGGCTTGGAACACACTTGGACCAGATTCACCTTCTTCATAACAAGATGAAGAAAAAAATGGGCACTTTACAAATAAATTGGACGTACTAGGCAGTAACCTTGACGCCTTCGTCTAAAGGACCTTTAAAAATGTGCATGCACACGCACACCATGCTGGACATCTGTTTTGTCTTTGGCGGGGGGGGGGGGGAGGGGGGGGGGCGCCAGAGGGCACCACAGCGCCCGGCCGCCACCCGGCGCCGTGTCCCGCCTCCTGGTCCACATGACCACACATGGACCGTGTCAGCCATATTTAATCAGCGCCCCCCCAAGGCGTACCGTACGCACGCACACGTGCTTAACCCCGTCAAAGGGGACTTGAGGTCCCGACAGCCCTCGAAAACGCGTGCGCGCGGGCTCACACGTGCTCCTCATTTCGTTTTGTGATCGGTCACCAATGTTTGGGATTGGCCTCAGGAGACAGGAAGTGATTCTGCCTGACCCACGCACGGACGCACGCGAACGTACAAACACAGGTGCGTGTGTGTGTGTGAGTGTTATTTGGGGCACTCGAAAGAGTTTGACGCGCTGTCGCTCGGTTTTCCTTCTTTCTTTTCTTTTCTTTCTTTCAAGATGACCTTCGGTGCCGGGATTCTTCGACGCGCGCACACAAAATACACGGGCGTACGAGAGCGGGAAGTTGGGAATGCGCGTGAAGAGGCCGAGCAATTGCGGGGCGTGACGACGAAGGCGAGGATGGGGATTGGGCCGTATCCAAGGGTTAATCAATTCTGATGTGTTGTTGACGTGTTCAATGTAACACCAGCTGGGTCACGCACGCTGCCAAAAACACACGTGCGCGCCTGTCCGTACAGCCGGCGAGTGAACGTTGGTACAATTTGCAAACCTGACTCCGTGTGTGTGTGTGCGCGCGCGCGCCATCTGCCCGCTGCATGTGCCAACGCGCGAGCGTGAGCTTGTCATCTTTGATGATTTTGTTTTTTTACATTTCCGCGTCACCCCGGAATTTATGCCATCACGATAGAAAGCCTTTGCCGAAGTCCTATGCTTGTCAACGTTTGATGGGGCTAGAAATCAAGAGATTCTTTTTTCCCCCAAAGATGACAAATGAAAATATGCAAACGCACTCCCAATTGGAAAATCTCCCTCGCTTGAGCTAGCCTAAGCAATCGTCGGACGCGGAGCGCCGCGCGCCAGCGCGGTCGTTAGCCCGCCTTCAGCGGCCCAAGAAACCAAGCGGAAAGCTGCGTCCTCCCGCGCGTATCAAAAGTACGGGATGAGGATGCGCCGCGGGTGCAACGCGGCCGTCACGCGCGTGAGCTCCAAACGTCAGGCGCCCGCTGACTGACAGGTGCGCGCGCGGGCCCTCGCACGCGTGTCCCTCCGCATTAGGAGGCGCCGCTCATTCGCCGCGACGTGCGGGAGCGCGGGCGGGCGGGCGTGGCCGCTCGCCGGACGCCCCGGGGCCTCCGCCCACACGCCGACGGGCCGACGGGACGGCGGCCAAGCGGCGGCGGGGACGGCGCCAAGGGAGCGTGGCCCCGGTCCATCTTGGCCCATCGCGGACCATCAGGCGGAGCGGCGCTGAGCGGCGGCCAAATGGCTCGTCCGCGTCCCGCTCGTCATGTCCTGTGACACGCGCGGCGGGCCGGGGGCCAGGAGAGGCGCCGGCACGCCGTTGGCCTCGGCCGCGCAAAGGAACCTTCTTTTCGGGGATCCGCAAAAGGCCGAAAGAGGTCGGCGACTCGGGCGAGGGGGGGGGCGTCGGGGCCCCGAGATTACGGGAGCGAGGCGAGGCGAGCGCCGTCGGCCGCGCCTTCTTAAGATTTGCCGGAACGGGCCGGCCCGAGCAGTCGGGGGACCGCCCGGTCCGGTCCCCGTTTGTCATTTGCGCTCGGCCGGAAGGTAAGCGCGTCCCGTCGCGGAAGCGGACGGAGCCGCGTCGATACCCGCCCGGGTCTAACGAGAGACGGCCGGAGCCCGCGGTTGTCGACGCTCGATTAACTTGACGTCGGCGCGAGAAATGTTCTCCTTTAGATGAGGGACGGATTCATAAGACGGCGGCGGCCCTTCCGTCATCCCTCAAGTTCTGCGCGCCGGGAATCCCCACGGCAAACGAACGCCGACCGAGAAAGACGAAACGGACTCCTCGCGCCGGGAATTCGGCCGGGCGGCCTACCCCGACTTCCGGAAAGGCGGTAGGCCCGGAGGGAAGGCGGAGTAAAAGTTCCTCGAGGTTTTCGGTTCCGACCGGCCTTCGGATGAGCGCGGGCCGGCGTCGCGTGTCGTGAGGGGAGCCTCCGGGAAGCGCCTGGACAAAAAGCGAGAGGCGAATCCCAAGCCGACCGGAAACGTCCGTCCGAGGACGCTTCCCCCCGTCTGTTCGTCGCGGGCCGGGGAGACGAGCGAGGAGACGGCCGGGGCGCGGTTTAGCATTCGTTGTCGAGGGCCCGGAAACGCTTAGCCTAGCTCGGCGCCGGCATTTGACCCTTTGGGAAGAGTCGGCCGCCGGCCTCGGCGTTTACTCACTTAGCCGAACAATACGAGGGCCGCCGCCTCGCCGCCCCCCGCCGCGCCGGAACTTCTCATTTGCATAATTGATGCGATCGGCCCGCAGCGGACAAAATTCACGCCGCTGGGAATCATGTCCGCGCTCGCTAGCGTCCTCGCGCACGCCGGACTTAAATATAGCCGGAGCACTAACACGGTGATGGCATATCCGCCGTACGCAGACGAGGAAGTCACAAAACGGAGCCGTAAAGACCAGGCGGGACAGCGGGACGGCGGGCCGCGTTCGTGCCGGAGGTTTGCCGCATTTCAGACAAGAAAAGCGGCCGGCAATAATGACCTTTTGTCCCTTTTAAAAGTCAGGGCCTTGTTGAGGGAGGGGACCCCTCGCGCCCCCCCGGCGCCCCCCAGCAGATGTCTGACACGCACGTCAATCTGCTTCTGCCAACGACGGCCCGGTTGAAGGCGGCGTGCAGATGGAGCATTTTTTGCCCTCCTCTTATCCTGAGGAAATTCAGCAAAGTGGAAAAAGAAAAACAAGACGGCCGGGCCGGGCCGGGCCGGGCCGGGCCGGGCCGGGCCGAGCCGGGCCGGGCCGAGCCGGGCCCGGCCGTCCTTCCCTCGCGTCTCCCTCGGCCGTCCTTCCCTCGCGTCTCCCTCGGCCGACCCCGGGCGCCCGTTTCGCGCGCGCGCGTTGGCTGACACGAGCGCAAAATGCGCCTGTAAGACTAATGACGCTAACGATGCTAATTAGAAGCTGTTGGGTGCGAGCGGTGACACTGTAATATTAACCGCTATTAATCTAGGACAACAAGCCCCCCCCACGACACACACACGTCGCCTCCTGTGTCGCGGCGGTTAGCGCGCCACGCTAATGAAGGCGGGCAGCCATATTGCTAGCCCAGTGAGCAGGTGGCAGCAGTCGCGCGGGTGACGCCGGGACACGATCGGCTGCGTTTTGAGCCCCCCCCCAACATCGAAGGCTTCCCGTCCCGTCTCGGATTTACTACAACGTATTTGATATGTTAGAAAATCACGGGTCACGCGTTTTATGAAATTGCTGGAAATCCTTGAATTAATCATTCAAAAAACGTATGGGCCTAAATGACGGCGTCCGTTGAAGGTGAGAAAGATTTTCCAAAGGAATCCAAATGCAGAGAATCTAAGCGGGCCGTTGGGCCGGCTGCCCGCGCCCCGCCCCGCCCCGCCTCGCCCCGCCCCGCGGGCGCAAACCCAGCCAGGCCGTAACCGCCGCAATATGTCGCATTTGCATTTTTACGCGTTTACATCTTTGGAAAATGTTCGGCCCTCGGCGCAGCGACGCCGAGCCGCGGGCCAGAGCGCCGGCCGACGTGGCTCGGCTCCAGCCGCCATTTAAATATTTGAGGCCGCGCCTCGCTAACCTTGGCCCCCGCCACACATTGAAAATGTCCATTTCTGGAGTAGAATTTGGAGCGCCGACCCAACCGTCAACGTTAAGCAAAAAAACTAGCAGAGAAAAAGGAAAAAAGTATCAAGCTCAAAAAAAAATGTTTTGAGCAAACGCAAACCGCGGCGCTTGCCACAAAAACTCAACGGGGAAAGCCACAAACCTCATCATAGATCGCGCATCCATTTTCCGCAGGCGCCTCTCCTCGTCACACGATCGGAAATCAGACCCGTGGCGGCGTCCGTCCGAAAGCGGAAAATATGGTGTGACCCGTCAGGATCTCCCGCTTCCAAGCGTGTCCTCACGCTTGCGCGCCCCATATGAGTAACGTTGAATGAATAAATGAAAAGTCTTTAAGCGAGTTAACTATTCAAGTGGCGGCGGCCTCAACATCTGGCCCCACGCGCACGCGCGCGCGCGTGCATGTTTCATGCATGTTTCATGCGCGTGCTCATCCCCGACCGGAGGAGACGGCCCATGTCCGAGGGTGACGGAAGGCCCCGGCCGCTCATTAGCATAACGCGTCCGTCCGTCCGTCCGCCCTGTCGCTCTCCATCAGCGCGCGGCGGTGACGGGCGTATGCAAAGCGGGCGTCTGGCGGGGAGCCGGTCTATGCTAATTTGACATTTAGCGGCTCCTTTGCATAACACGCGGCAAAGACTTTTCGCGTGTCGTACGGACGCAAACGAAAGCGAGGAGACGGCGCCGGGTCGGCCCGGGGGGAGGGGCTCCTTCTTCCGGCTAGCTAGCCGGCTAGCTAGCGAGCGTCGTCGCGACGAAAAGCGCCGCGCTCGCCTCCTCGCTTGGGCCGCTTCAAGCCCGCTTTGCGTGCCGTCGCTAAAGGGCCCAAACGTGACGTCGCGTTGGCGGGAGCGGTAAATTCGCCCGCCAGATTTGCATTCTGCTACCTTCGGGGAGGAAACGGAGGAAGGCGAGGCGGAGCTTTTCGCATTTCGCGGAGCGCCGGCGTCCGGCATCCGTCGTCCGCCATTTAGCGTTAGCGAGACGCTTTCGTCCTCGGTATGCGCTCGCGATCGCCACCGTTAATGACGCGGCGTTTTTGAACATCGTGTGCGTTTATTCATGGCGCGATTCTAAATAGTTTTTCGATTGCCGACGTCACCTTTTTCACTTCGCGCCGAAAGAAACGATAAGAGTCACTTAGCCCCGCCCCGCCCCGCCCCGCAAAGCCAGGCCAAAGAAAGTTGGGAAGGATCGGCCGGCTCGTCGTCGCCATCGCCGGCCGCCGACCTTTCACGACGGCTCAATGCGCGCCGCCGCAATGAAAGGCGCGTGACCCGAAAACATCGACGGCGCGTTTGGGATGTCGAGCGTGGCGCAAGCTCCGCCGTGCGCGCGTTTCTTTGCGTGTGCGTGTTTTTCCGCCACGCAACCGGCCGCCGTCATTAGCGTCATTAGCATCGCGGGGCCGCGGCCGTTCGGCGAGCGGGAAGCCGTCGCCGAGAGACGGCCGAGGCCGCTCGTCCGGCGGGGAACCTCCGTTCTCGGGACCGAGCTCCTCGACGCCGGCTTCCCCGGGGGCCCGACGCGCCCGTACCTCCGTCGAGCGAGCGCCGCCTTCTTAATGGTTTGCGGGCAGCCGGGGTCAGGCGAAGGCTGCGTACGCGATCCCGCTCATTGGTTGCGGACGGCAGTCCTCCGTCGCGTGGAGCGAAGCGCCCTCGCGCAACGGTCAAGGAGGGCCTTGGGTACCCGCCAAAACGGACGCTTGGCAAGGCTGGGACGCAAACGACTTCCGCGCGGTCGGCCTCACCCGGGCCGCCGCGCCGGCGCGCCGGCGCGCCGCCCCGCGCTCTTTTCGCACCCCGCAACGCGGGGGGCCGGCGAAGGCGCTTGGCAAGAGGCGGGCCGGGCAGGACTCACCTCCGCCATGGCCGCCGGGAGGCGACGCCGCCACGGGGGGGGAATCCCCGGCACGCGCGCGCGCACGGATATCATCCGGCTGCCAAAGCGCGCGTTTGAGCGCTGGCTATGATGAAGAAGCAACTGGGCGGCGGCCAGAACACTGGAGCCGCGCCACCGGGTCCCCGGCCTAACACATTCTCTCTCTCTCTCGCTCACACACATTCGCCGATACGCGCACGGGGTTAGGGTACTCCCGGCATACGCGCGACACGCACATCTTCAAAGGAACGGAGCGCGGCGCACAACGCCAGAAGCCCGCCGCGCACGCGCACTCAAACGCCCGGATACCATTCAAGTGACGGAAAGAAAAACCTCATTGGTACGCGTGCGCAAGGAGGGCGCCGGCCGATCGGGAGCTTCCGTGACCGGCGCTCATCTTGAGCCCGCCCGTGCCTTTTCCACTTCCTGTTCGCGCCCGCTAAAGAGGAAGCAGGAAGCGGGGGGCCCGCCTCCTTCACCTTTCCTTCTTGCCGGCGTTGCGCGAGGCCTTTTCTTCTCCAGCGCGTCACTCCATAGAGGAATGCGTCATTTGCTCACTCTCCAGTCGTCTGGCTATGTTGTGCGCGCGCGCAATGCGCACGGCAACATTTCGGGAGCGTGCGTGCGAGCGCCTCGTTGTCCCGCGGGCGGCCAACGCGCCGCCGAGCTGCTTCCTCATTTCAAGTGGAAAAAGAAGTAATGACGTGGAAATATGATAATGCGCGAGGCTGCGGGAGACGCCCCGCCCGCCCGCCCGCCCGCTCACGCGCTTTGCCCCCCATCCCCCCGGTGTTTCTCGCAGGGAGTCTCGGCCTTTCACGACTGGACAAACATTAGCGAGCGGTCGGGCTTGTTTTGCGTCAATTGGATGCCTCATTAGCATAATTTGAGGATGAGCTCCGGCCCACCGGGCCCCCGAGGACCCCGGCGGAGGTGATACCCTCCCTCCCGCGCGAGCGGGGGGCGCCGGGGGCCGAGCCGACGGCGCGTTGCGCGCGATCCGCACACGAGCGTTTGATGTGCGCCGGCTGATTCGATGCGACAAGCGAGGTCGCCGGCCGCGACGTCGTCGGCGTGACGCACACCCGTCAATCGCGCCGCTCCCTCTTTTGGCGGCCGGGAACCCCGACGGAAAAACCTCGGAGGTCCGTATCTGTTTTCGGACGCCGACCCGACCCCGTCGTCTTTCGGAAAAGTCCGTCCGAAAGGCCGACGCGCGCCGGCCCGAAAGTCTCATCCGGACGCCAAAAGCGAAAGGAAAACCCAGAGCGTGTCCCCGCGGAGGAAAAACGCGCAAAGCTTTCTTCCCCTTGCGAACCGATCCGCCCGAATCTCCTACCGCGGGTTCAAGACGCACCCGCGCGTTCCGTTCGCCGGCGCGAAACGAGGCGTCGGCCGGCGACCCGTTTGGCTTCCGAGCGCGGCCTCCGCAGCGGGCCGGCCGCGGCGGCGAGCGGCCGCGGCGGCGAGCGGACGCGGCGGCGAGCGGACGCGGGGCCGACGGGCGCCGGCGGCGACACGAGCGGGCGCGACGCCAGCGCCGGCTCGGCGCCAAGCGGCGCGGTGGCCACGCGAAGGCCAAACGTCATAAGACATCACGCCGCGCTGGCGGGAGAGCGGGAGGGAGCGCAAAGCGAGAAGGACATTTGGAGCGGGCCGCTCTCCCTTTTCACGCTCGCCCGCACAAGATGAGCTCGGCTGCCAGAAACCTTCCGAACGGGACGGCCGTCACGTTTGCGTCGGCGTGCGCGCGAGGTACTCGAAGCGAAGCCCGCGTCCGCGAGTCGGCTTCGCGTTTCCGACGAGCGCCGATCCCGCGGCCGAAACGTCCCCGAAAGGGAATTTGCCTCTTTGTTTGAAGGCCGGCGTCCTCGGTCAACCATCGCCGCTTCCTTCCGTTGCGCGAGGCGGCTCGCGGGCCCGACGTCGGCCGGCAAGGCCGTCGGGTCCGTCGCGGGCGCGTCGGGGCTCCGCTCCGGGCGCCGTGCCTCAAATGAACATTATGAAACGGAGGTGCAAAAGCTTGAATGGACGATCCCTTCGCCGCTTCTTTTGTTCAAACGGAGGCTCCGAGGGAAACGCTTGGCGCCGACTAGCGGCGGGAAGCGGCATTGCGGCGCGGTCCGCAACAATTCGAGCAAAATGGCGCTCCTTACTAAGCACGTGCGCGTGCGTGCGCGACAGTACGTGTGTGCCAACGTACTGCGGGAAGAGTATTTTCTTTCTTGGCGCCAAGGCCGCGCGTGCGTGCATTCCGCAGGTGGGGCTTGGGGATCGGCGAAGCGGAAAGGGACGAGAGGGGGACGTGCGGGCGGCCGGCCGGAAAGACGGGGGAGGGGAGGGGAGGGGGCCGGGCGGAGCGTGGCTGCGAACGGGGGCTGGGGCCGGCCGCCTGCTTGTAAAAGTTGCGGTCCGGAGCGCCGGCTTCTCGTCTGCTCTCGCCCGGGCCCCAGGAGGACCGGCCTTCGGCGACCTTCGGCCCTCTGCGCCCTCCCCGAGGGGACGCGGGACGACAACAGGTAGGCGAGCGAGCGGCCGCCACGTGACGGCGCGTCTCGGGAGGCCGGGCCGCAAAGCGATCCGCCACATGCTCGCGCGGAAAGCGGCGCTGGCTCCCGGGGTCGCTGGGAAGGCGCCAAAGCGGGACAAACAACTTTGTGCAAAGTCCCCAAAACAGGAAGAAAAAGCCTTGCGTTGATTTGCTCAGGCGGTTGCAACAAAAGAAAGCGTCTCGTTTCAAAGCAGAAGCCAGATGAGGAGTAAAGAGGAATGCCTTCCACACGGCCTTTTTTTGTTTTGTTTTCAACATAGGTGAAAAGGGACACAAGAAGTGGAGAAGGAGTGGCAAAAGAGTCAGGAAAAGACGCTTTGCAAGGTCACAAAGTTCGGAGAAGGATTAGGATAAGTCCGAGGACACGCCGCGGCAGGGTCGCCTCGTCCGAGTCCCTGACAGGAAGGCCCCCCCCCCCTCCCCCCTTTGCTCCTCCTTCCGCCCGGCTCCACGATGGCCACCGCCGGCGCGCTCCTCCTGCCGCTGGCGCTGCTGCTGCTGCCGGCGGGCGGCGAAGTGGAGCTAAACGCGGGCCTGGAGGTGGCCCGCGGGCGCTCGGCCTTCCTGACGAAAGAGCGGCTGCGGATCCGGACGGAGCCCGGCGCGCTCTGCAAGGTGGAGGTGGTCCTCAACCAGCCCGTCACCCAGCGGGTGGGCCGGCTCACGCCGCAGGTGGGCCGGCGTCTTCCGGGCTCGGGCGCCCGCGCCGCCCCGCGCCGTGTCACGTTTGCATTGTGTCCCTCGCACGCCTCGCCGCGTTCAGGCGTTCGATTGCGACTTCCTGCCGGAGGAGGTGGCGTACCGGCACAACGGGAGCCCTCTGCTGGACAGCGACCAAGTCCTGCTGCGGGTCTACAGGTCAGCGCCGCCTCGGTCCTAGTCCCGAGGCTTCGCCGGTCCCGGTACCGGCCCCCGCGTGCAGGCTCGGTCCCGGGCAGCGCAAAGCGCAGGTCGTTTCATTTCATGCGCAAGTCAGTAACGAGGCCGTCCGTCGCGCGTCCGATGAGAATCACATGCGGTTCGGCATTCCGCGCTTCGACGGTCCGGCGCCCCGATCCAAACCCGGGCAAGTCAACGACCTCACCTGGTCCGGAGGCTCCGAACGCTCCGAGATTCCCGGATGACGGCGAAGACGAGTGCCGGGCCCGAGCGTCCTTTCCCGTTTGAGCCGCGTCTCGAGCGGACGGCCAAATTGCGCCGGACGAGCGCAAGGGACTCCCGTCAAGCAGCGAATGTCCGGTAGGTTGGGGCCCTCGGAGACGCGAGTGGAGTCGGTGCTCCTGCGGGTTCGCGTGGTGGACCGCCCGCCCGGCCTGGCGGGCTTGGGCCCGACCCCTCTGCTGGTGCCGAACTTCTACGGGCTGTCCAACGCCATCGACCGTTCCGTGGTGGACATCGGAGGCCGGGACGGCGCCGTCTGCACCGTGCGCTTGGTCGCCGCCGCCGGAGTCCTGAGCGCAGGTCGGCTGGTGCGGGGGGACGACGCCCTCCGGAGGAAAGGTACGGCACTGCGTCCGCCGCGCTTTCTTACCTGCATCCAACGAGTGACGGTGGCCGCCCGTCCCACGGGAGTCCAGGTGACTTCCCCCCCATCGGCGATGCGGCGATTTGAAGTTACCCCGTTTTTTTTCCTTGCGCTACGCGCGTGGCCGACCCAGGTCGCAACGCGGAGGCACTCTGCCCGGGCAACCGGGCCTGCGCGTCCGGCGCCACGGAAGCGCCTTTCCTGAAGAGCAGCTGCCAGGACTTCCTGAGTTCCGGCCTGAAGTACCGGCACGTCAGCCCGCCTTCGCCCGACGTGGACTACGTGGCCATCAGTGTGGAGCTGAGGGACGGGGACACCAGGGCGCTGCTGGAGGTGGGCTCGCGCGGGGGCGGGACGCCGGTCGCGGCGGCGTCGGCTTTGCGACTCCGCGTCGGCTTTGCAACTCGCCGCGTTGACTCTGCGGCACTCCGAGGCGTCAGGAAGCCACGCCGGCGTTCCGACCGGGTTCAAACGCGAGAATACGTCGTTTTGTCGTCTCCCCCCCCTCGTCAAGACGGAGTCTCTTTGGCTGCCGGTCCGGATCGCCGAGGCGACGCCCAACCGGCCGCCGCGGGCCGCCTTCATGGCGTCCTCCATCCTGGAAGTGGACCAGTTTGTCCTGACCCCGATCACCACCGCCACCCTGGACGCCGAGGACCCCGACGGCCCCAAAGAGGGGCTGGTCTTCAACGTGACGGCGCCGCCCCCCCGGGGCTACGTCACGCACCTGGACCAGCGCACCAAGCCCGTGGGCTCCTTCGCCTGGTCCGACCTCCACCACCTGAAGGTGGCCTACCAGCCGCCCAACGGCAGCCGCCCCGCGCGTGACAACTTCCAGGTAGCGGCCCCGACGCTGCGGCGGCCTTGCCTTTTCCAGCTTCTCGGCCGACCTATGCCAGCGCGCTGGCGGCTCAAAACAAAAGGGCTGTTTCTCTCCCGGCGTCAAGGTCTGGGAAATGGAACGCGTTGGTAGATCGCGGGCGCTTTCGGCCGCGCCATGGAATGCGCTCCGACATAACGACAGGTATTGGGTGATTCGTAGGTGATTGGATTTCAACCGACTATCGTGCTAAACTTCCTAACTTGGGCCTAGTTGTTAGCAGCCAAAACAACAAACTCAAGAAATAACCGATATCGAAACAAAAACAGCAGACAAAGTCCATCCGCAAACAAAGAAGGAAGTTCAAAGCCACGGAGTTGGGTGGAAAGAATAAGAAACGCTCCTTGACTCTGACGTTAGTCTCCGAACTTAGGTTAGCTCCCAGACAGATAGGGCGTGCTGCGCGCTTATCGGGATGCTAAGCTAGTAGGGGCAAAGTCGTGAGCGCATTCCGTGTGCGCGCACAAACAAACGGATGGCATACGCGCCATGCGTTGTACGGCAAGGGGACCGGGAAGAACATTTTAAAGGTCAAAATGTGTTTTTCCTGCCGGCACATCAGAAAACGAGGGAATTGTTTTTTTTTTCAAAACGGCAGATAGAGTTCCGGGCCATGGATGCGTCCTACGCCAGCAGTCCGCCTATCGTGGTCCACGTGTCCATCAGGGCGGCGGAGACGGACGCGCCCCGGGTGTCCTGGAACACGGGTACGCCGCGCGGCCAAGGCCTCCGCCGCGGCCGCGTGGCGGCCGCCCTCTCACGGCCAGCCTGCCGGCGCGCGCTCAGGTCTGGACTTGCTGGAGGGCCAGTCGCGAGCCATCACCTGGGCGGAGCTGCAGATCGTGGACCGCGACAACATCGAGGACGTCTCCCTGGTGGCCGCGGACGGGCCGGCGCACGGACGCCTCACCGTCAGGGGTGAGCCGACGCGGCTCGCGTCTCCGAAAGGGCGCCCGACTCGCGCCGTCGTTAGCGTCGTCCCCATCTTCGTCGTCGCCCCGCCGACGTAATAGCGCTCAAACTTTGTTTGCTCGTCAACTTTGGTGGGGTGCCCGGCGCCCGGAGGGAGGGCGGCCGGTCCCCCGGAGGGAGGGCCCCTCTTTCGGGCGGGCCGGCGTCCAACTGGCTGAAGGCGTTGGACGCCGGCCCGCCGGCCCGCCCGCCCGCCCGCCCGCCTTCCCGTCCTCTCGGGCGTCGGGCCCAGCCGCACCTTCGGGACCAATTAACGACACTTCCCGCCTGCGCGCGCTAATTAAGTGGACCGCCGATCAAATTGTTCTTCTTTCACGAAAACGACGAGGCGATGACGTCAAATCGAAAAGATGACCGCCGTCTTCCCGATGGCTTTGTTTGTGTTCGTTCCGAACGTTAATAACGGTGGCGGAAAGGGCGGGATTGGAGAAGTTCAGCGTAAATCCCGATCAAATGACAAAAAGATGGATACGCGTGAGGGTTAGGCTGAACACGGCCTTCCTTTTGGAATGCGCCGCTATTTGGGAACGCCTTGGGCCAAATGGCGGCGCGCCTGTCCCGCGCCCGTTTGGCGGCCACCTTCGGGCCCAATTAGCGGGCGCCCGCCTCCCCCCCTGCGACGGCGCGCGGCGCTCTCTCAATCTGTCGCGTGACCCGGGCCTTCTGTCCCGGCGCGCGGGCCGGCAAGCGCGAGCGGCAAGCGCGGCAAGTGCGAGCGACCGCTTGCCCGCGCTCGCTTTTTCGATCGAAGCGGCGAACCCCCGACGCGCCCGCCCGCCGGACTCCGGAGGCGACGAAGATGGCTCGACGGGGTTAGGCGCGCCGACGACGACGCGTGCGTGGCGCGACGCGGCCATGACCGGCGCACGCGGGCGCGCGCAGGGTCGCCGGCGTTGGCGTTCGGGGTGCGCGAGCTGCGCGAGGGCGCCGTGGCCTACGAGCACTCGGACGACGAGAGCGCGCGCGACCACGTGGTGTTCCGCATCGACGACGGGCGCCACAGCCTGCGCCACAAGTTCCCCATCACGATCCTGCCCCGCGACGACACGCCGCCCTTCCTGGTCAACAACGTGGTGCTGGAGGTGGCCGAGGGCGCCGCCCTCAGGCTGCGCCCCGAAGCCCTCCTGGCCTCCGACCCGGACTCGGACGACGCCCGCATCCTCTTCAGGGTGGACGTCCCCCCCGCCGCCGGCCGGCTGCTATCCAGGGCCCGACCCGGCGACCCCGGTGGGTGGGAGGGCGGCGCCGTGACCGCACGCTTCCTGAGCGTCTGCGCTTTTGCGCACGCTTCCTGATGTGAATGCGCGCGGTCATGCCGGTCAGGCCTGGCCGTCACGTCCTTCCTGCAGCGCGACCTGACCCGGGGTCTGATCTACTACCAACACTCCGGGGACGAAATCTTCGAGGACTCCTTCGACGTCACGCTGGCCGACGCCCACGCGCCGCCCAACCTATCGCGGGCTTACGTGAGTCCGGCGCCCGCCCGCCCGCCCGCCGCCTAACGGAGAGCGAGGACCGACCGGCGTTGGGAAACGGCGGCAGACGGTGTCGGTGGTGGTGTTCCCGGTGGAGGACGAGCTGCCGGTGGAATCGGCGACCAGCGTGCGGCGCCTGACGGTGAAGGAGACCCAAGCGGCGCTGATCACCCGCGCGCATCTGCATTTCAGCCACGCCGAACACCCGCGCGCCGACCTCATCTACACCGTCACCCGGCCCTGCCACAGCCCCCGGCGACCCGGGTGAGCGCCTCGCGTCCCCGCGCGACGGCGCCGCTCCGCGCCTCGAGCCTCGGCTAACTGGGCCGGTTCGAGGTCAAACCCGGAAATTTGACGAGCGACGTCAAATTCGAGCTCGCCCGTTCGGCCTGACGTCTGCACGTTGGAAGTCAAACCGGTAGCGTGACGTTGAGAAATTCATGTTCAAGCTCAGAAATTCTAAGTCCGACTTCAAAATTCCAAACAGACATGAAAATTCGATTCGGAAGTCCAAAATCACACACGCGCACGCTCAAACTCAGGAGCTCAGACTCACGCCGAGGAGTTTAAATGCAAATTCGGACCTTCTAATTCAAACGGGGAAATGACGGTTCCGACTCAAGAATTCCTCGCGAGCTTTTGCATCAAACGTCATCAAGCTAGCTTCAGCTGCAGCGGCCGGCCCGGCGCGCTAACGCTCGTTTTTCTAACCTTTTGGCTGCGGCTAAGCTTTTTATTTTGCGCGCGTACGCGGGACAGTTTGATGGACGCGGGTCGTCTCTTCTACGTGGACGGCGCCGCCGGCCTGAAGCGGGACCCCGCGGCTCCGGCGCTCAAGTCCTTCACGCAGGTCGGTCGCCGAAGCGCGCGAGGGCGGGCGGCGGACGAGCGCCGCGCCGCGACCTGACCGCGGGTCGCGGTGCGCGGCAGCACGCGGTGGACCACCTGAAGGTGGCGTACATGCCGCCCCTGGAGGACGTCGGACCCGACCCGCTGGACGTCCGCTTCGTCTTCTCCGTCGGCGACCGCCGCGGGGCCGCCGTCCGCGACCTGGTCTTCGACATCACCGTCTTGCCCGTCGACGACCGGCCGCCCGAGGTCGCCGCCGCGCGGCGCCCCGCCGACGCGGGCGGGCCCGCCGGCCGCTGACGGAGCCGCGCGCGTCCGCCCAGGCTTTCAGCAATCTGCTGCGCGTGGAGGAAGGCGGCGCGGCGGCGGTGACCGACGAGCACGTGCTGGTGCGTGACCGCGACACCCGCGAGCCCGACCTCCGGGTGGCGCTGGAGCGCCCGGCGCGCCGCGGACGTCTGGAAATGCGGGGGCGGGACCTGCGACCCGGAGACGCTTTCACGCTGGCCGATCTGAAAGGATCCGCCGTGAGGTGACGCCCCCGCCGCCCCGGGCTCTCGGGGAGAATGGGTCCGAAGCGGCGGCGCCCGTGTGGCAGGTACGTCCACGATGACTCGGAGAGCGCGGAGGACGACTTGGGCCTGCGCGTGACGGACGGCGTCAACGACGTCCTGCTGGACCTGCTCATCCACGTGCGTACTTCTTCAGATTTTTTTTTTCCGCTCAGTACAAAGCGTTTCCCCGCAACTTTTTGCGGCTCGGCGTTTTTCGAATGTTTTTTCCCCCCCGAAAATATGTCCGCGTCATACGTGATGCGGCCTTCCCGACACTTGACGTCACCGCTTCCCGGCGGCGCCCATCCGACGTACCGCG
Source organism: Hippichthys cyanospilos (assembly GCF_059441005.1). Lineage (NCBI taxonomy): Eukaryota > Metazoa > Chordata > Actinopteri > Syngnathiformes > Syngnathidae > Hippichthys > Hippichthys cyanospilos. The sequence continues at coordinate 134,099 of NC_142378.1, forward strand.
ATAACGCGAGCGCGCTCCGTCCAAGGCGGGGTCGGTCTAGCGGTTCGTATTCGCTCTCGTTCGGGTCTTGCTGCGGCGCGACGACCGGGACGTACGTGTGAAAAATGGGGTAAAAGGGGCGCGCGACTGGACGCGCGTGGCGGAAAGAGAAGCGAGTGGCGCGCGTTCGTTGAAGCGACGTGCAAAATCAAATGAAAGGAATCCAAATAAAACAACCGCTGCCGGTGAACTCCACCCCGGCGCGCTCCCGTTTTCACACGGCATCGGGCCGCTACCCCGAGGGTGACTTCAGCTTTGGGGAGGGGAACGCACAGGCTGAACTCGGCCCTTCGAAAAGTTCCGTATAGTGGCGAGGGGCGGGGCCGCGAAGACTTGGCGTGGAGGCCGCTTGCCGAGCTCTGGCGCACTGTGACCTAGATACTAAAGTTCGCGACGCGTGCCTGCTCAGCCTCCGGAATGCGCAACGGTCCAAAGTGAGCGGCGGACGGACTTTTGTGCGCCCACCAGGTGTTGCCCGTAGACGACCAGCCCCCGCGGCTGGGCGCGGCCCCGCGCGGCGAGCTGCGCTGCCCGGAGGGGGGCCGCGCGCAGGTGACGGCCGACCATCTGGCGGCCACCGACGTCGACAGCGAGGACGCCCGCCTCAGCTTCACGTTGGCGCGGCGGCCCGCCAGGGGCGAGCTGCGCAGGGCGGGGCTTCCGGCGGACAAGTTCTCCCAGGAGGACCTCCTGCGAGGTCGCGTGTTCTACGTCCACACGGGTGAAGAGCTGGCGCCTCGGCTAACGCTGCCCATTTCCGACGGGTCGGATGCTGAGCTTTGGCCCGCCGCGTCAAACTATGACCGCGGCGCTAACTCTGACGTCGCTAAAGTAACGGCCTTGAGCCGCGTCGTCTCTTTCCCCGCCTCGCGGCGGGCGTAGCGCGCTTCAACTAACGCTTTGGCTAATGCCGCCGAGCTAACCCGAGACGGGCGCCGTAACCGTACGAGACGGCGCGACTTTGTCGATTGCGTTCAGGCGGCGAGATCGGGCCCGCGCCGGCCTTCGACACCGTCACGCTCATCGTCTCCGACGGCGACGCGGGCGGGACCGACGGCTGTTGCCGCGGCGATGCGGCGCCCGTCCGCCCGCGCGCCGCGCTTCCCGTCTACGACCTCAACGTCACGCTGCTTCCCGTCAACAACAAAGTTCCCGGCGTCATCCTGGGTGAGCGCGCGACGCCAGATGCTCGTCGGCGACGCTAGTTGACTTAACGCCGCCGCCTGCGTAACACCTGCCGCGATCTCGCCGCGCGGACCCCCGGGGAGGACGGAGTCGCCGTCTCTCTGATATCGGCGCGGTTGTCCCTCCCGCAGGGGCGTCGCCGTTGTCGGTGGACGAGGGTTCGCGGGCGAGCCTGGGCGGGGCCGTCCTGGGGGCCTCCGACCCCGACGGCGCCCCCGAGGAGCTGACCTTTCACCTGGACGCCAAGCCCACGCACGGATTCCTGGAAAACGTCCGTCCGGCGCCGGGATACGAGAAGAGCAACGCCGGAATCCCCATAGGTGCGCACCCGAAGGCGAGACGGTGGCGGGCGAGACGGTGGCGGGCGCGACCGCACGGGCGGCTTCTTCGGACCGCGTTTCTGCCATCCCGTCAGAGTCCTTCAAATTGGACGAGTTGACGTCGGGCTTCATCAACTACGTGCAGTCGGAGCACCGGGGGGCGGAGCCCAGGGCCGACCGATTGCTGATCAGCGTGAGCGACGGCTTGCATCGCTCCGCCCCCGTCCCCGTCGACGTCCTCATCGAGCCCACCAACGACGAGCCGCCGTCGCTGCTGCTGGCCAACTTTACCGTACGTCGTTCGGCCGCCGCGGCGCCAAATAGGCGGCGGGAAGCAATTGGGGCCGGCCCCGCACTCAGGTGAAGGAGGGGGGAATGCGGGAGTTGACCCCGTCCCTCCTGGACGCCTTCGACCCGGACGTCCCGGCGGACGAGCTGACCTTCAGCCTGACGGGGGCGCCGTCGCACGGCAGTCTGAAGGCGCCCCGAGACGGGCCGGACGCCCCCTTGGCGGACGTGACCTCCTTCACCCTGCGGCAGCTTCGACAGGGTAGGCCCCGTTCAGAAGAGGGCGGGTCCAATCGGGTGACAGAGACCCCGAAGGCCGCGGCGCAACCTTTCCCGTTCAACCCGAACCCGGACGCTCCCATTCAGCGGGTCGGAAGTCGGGTCGAAAGTTCCGTCGCGCCGACGGGGCCAAAATATCCCCCTTCCTCCCGCTCCCTCGCGGAAGTAAATCCCGATCCGTTCCGGCCGGCGTTTGAGGCTTCCCGGCAAGCTCGAAGCCGAGCGCCGTCCCGTTTCCCCCCGACCCGGGCCCGCCCCCTCAAAGGGCCGATCTTTTTTTCTCCTTCCTCTTGTCCAAACTCCGCTTCGTTCTCATAGCGAGCGCGGGAAGTGCTTTTCAACGGACTGGCACCGTTTGGCGACGGTCCCGTCCCAAGGTTGGGTCTTGGGCTAACGCCAGACTTTGCCTCCAGGCCTGCGCTTGTGGTACGCGCACGACGACTCGGAGAGCGCGGGGGACCGCTTGACCCTGCGGCTGACGGACGGCGTCCACTCGCTCAGCGCCACCGCCGCCGTCGGCGTGCTGCCCGTGGACGACCACCCGCCGCGCCTCCTCAAGTAAGCGCGCGAATGCTCGCGGCCGCGGGCTTTCGGGGGTCAGGCCCGCCGTTCCCTTCAAAAGGAAGCGTCTTTCCAAGGGAACGGCAGGACAAGCCTAACCCGAAGAATTGCGCACCGCTCGCGCGTGTCTTTGAGGGTCCAAAAAAGCTCCAACGATCGGCCGGAACGGATCGGTCCCGTCCTTCTTTTCAAACAGCCCAATAAATAAATGGCCCGCGAGTAGGTTTGAGCAAGTCTGCCAGCCCGGAATATTTCCCCGTCGCCCCTTTGCGGGACTTTGTCCTCCTTCCCGCCCCGCCGCGTGTTTTCGGTTGGTCCGCCGTCGCGCGCGGAAGGTTTGCAACTTTTTTCAGGCCGCGGGGGGTGAGACGTCCCTGTGCCGCCGCGCGGAAGAACGCGGTTAGCGGCGAGCTGGCGGAAAGCGGCGCTCGGTTGCGGAGGGGCGCGCGGGGGAACATGTGGCGGGTCGCTCTGCATGAGTGGGCCACCGCTCGCTCGATGTTTTCGTTCGAATGAGTGAGTGATTGGGAATTTGCACCCTTGGCTGGCTCGCGCGTTGGGAACCCCTCCGGACCAGGGTGCCGACGCGGGCGGGCGGAACAAACGCGAAGGAACACGAGCGCTTGGCAGATGCCCGCCGCCGCCGCCTTCCTCCCGCGTCGTTCCCGCGCCGATTTTACTTCCGAGCGAAGACGCAGACAGACGCTTTGTCGTGTACCCCGCCCCCCGACACCAGCGCGCGGCCTCGGGGGGAAGCCGCCGCGGCGCCGACGTTGCGACCCGCTCCGGCGGCCGCCCCGCCTGGCCTTGCCGGCTAGCTTCCTTTCCTCCTTTCCTCGCCGCTTCGGCGCTCGCTTCCTGGCTTTTCCGGCTGATTTTCTTTGGGGCGCTCTCCTCCGGCCGTTCTTCCGTCCCCGTTTTTGCTTCCCGCCGCGCTCGGTTCGTCCCTCTTCCCGGTTTAACTGACGCGGCGTTCGTCGGGGCCTCCAAGGGGAAAGCGGGTGAGCCATATCTTCCCGTTTCAGGAACGCCGGCGCGGAGGCGGAGCCGGGCGCGCCTCGGACGCTCTCCGCCGCCGTCCTGCTGGCCGAGGACGCGGACACGCCGCCCCACAAACTCTTCTACCTGCTGGAGGCCGCGCCGCGTTTCGGAAAGCTGCGGCTGAAGGTTACGGCGCCTCCTTGTTTCCCGCGCCCCTTCCTTCGCTTCCTTGTCGCCGTTTCCCTGTTTGCCGGCCGGTTCGCTTTCGTCAGGCCTCGTTCGCCACGGGCTTCGCTCGCGTTTGCCGGACGTTCCGAGCGAAATGCCGCTTTTCAGAAGGGGACGGGCCCGACGGAGCCGGCGGAGCTGGCGGCCGGTCAGAACTTCACTCAGGACGACCTGGACGAGAATCGGCTCAGCTACACGGCCGACGAGCGCCCGGACGCCGACGGGTTTCAAGGTCGCGACGCCTTCCGCTTCAGCGTAAGCGATTCGGAACACCGGAGCTCCGGCCACACCTTCCGCATCGCCGTCGGCGCCGCCCGCAAAGGTCAGAGCTCCCCGACGAGTCCGCTTCTTCCCCGGATGGCTTCGCCGGACGGTTTTCCGTAGGTTCGCTCGGCGCCGCTCGCCGATAGGCTTTCTCGTCGGCTTTGTCGGCTCCCGCTTTTTTTTTTTCCCCCGTTTTGGCCGCGGGCCCGCCGCCTTGTTGGATTTCTCCTTCGCTTCACCCGCTTCGCGCTCATTTGCGTCTCGTCGTCACGCGCCCCCTCGCCGCTTCGCTCGGCTCGCGCTTTTCTTCCTCGGCGGCGGGCCGGCACGCCGCGCCGAACACGGCGCCTTGGCACGTCGGGGCCGCCTCATTTATTATTGAGGGCGCGCCCGCTTTGCCAGTCGGGTGAACACGGTGGCCGACGACCAGCTGGAGCCTTCTGGCGCCCGCCTCGCCGGGGACGGGAAGCACGCGGCTCAATTATTGACAAGTCGCGCGCGGACGCGAGCTCGGGGGCCTCGTCGGGGGCCTCCCGCTTTGCCCCGGCCCTGACATTTTCCCGGCGCGCTTTGCTCAGGCGACGTCAGCGTGTGGACGGCGGGCGAGGCGCGCGTGGCCCAGGGAGGGCGCCTGCTCCTCAACACGGACGTCCTGCGGGCCCGGGACGGCGAGGGGCGCCCCGAGCGCCTGGTCTACGTGCTGACGGCGCCGCCGCGCCACGGCCTGCTGCACGCCGTGGCGCGGCCCGGCCTGCCGCTGGCCGCCTTCACGCAGATGGACGTGGCCGCGCAGCGCGTTTGCTACACGCACGACAACGGGGCGCTGCACCGCAGCGACACCTTCAGGTCAGTGAGGGGACCGTGAGGGAGCGCTCCGTCCCGGCTTCGGTTACGCGCGAGACGAAAACGTCCGCGGCCCATTTTGAAAAACGCCAGCAACGATAGTGAAGAGGAGCGACCGCGGACGCCTTTGGGCCAAATCGCTCTTCCGGAACTGAACGAGGGCAAAAGCGCCTTTGTTTGCGGCCCGACGAGAGCGAGCGCAGAAGGCAAAGCGTCGTCGATACGTGACAGCCGACGGCCAAGGTGCGGAAAGTAGGCTGCGCCGCACGCTCAAAAGTGCATCCATTGGAGCGAGTGCCAACAGGAATGCGGAGAGGAGCGCGCGCTTGAGGCCAAAGGTCAAAACGCCATCTCCTGAATACGCCATCTCCTGAACATGCCATCTCCTGAATACGCCATCTCCTGAATACACCATCTCTTGAATACGCCCTCTTGGCGCGCGGCGTTGGCCGGCTCTCGCGTTGATGCGCGGCCGGCGCCAATTTGGCAGCGGGCGCGCTTTCCGAGCCGGACGCGTTTGTCGCCGAGACGGCGTGCCGAGCGGCCGGCCAAGAAGAAGGCGTCGCCGTGACGACGGCCGCCGTCGGGGGAGCCGCCGAACGTCGCGGACAGATGCGGCGCCGTCGCGGGCCGGGGAGGCTCGCGGCACTTTGGCGGCCGATTGGCTGCGGGCGGGAGACGCACGTTGTCTGGCCGCCATCTGTGCGCGCACGCGTACTTGCGTGTTGCCAACGAGTCCTTACGGATACGTGGGCGCACGCGCGCCAGTGTACGAGCGCGTGCGCGTGAGTAGCTTTGAATGAGATTTTGAATGAGTGCGTTAAGGTGCGTTTGCGGGCATGGTAGTCGCCAGCTTCTTCTCGCGCTTCCAACCCTGCCGTTAATAGAGCAGTGCGGCATAGCTGGTTTTTTGTTAGTGGCCGCCAACCCCCCCCCGTCAACAAAGGGCGACGCACAAGGACGTTATGGAACGATCGGTTTGGAGCCGGAACCGCTATCGTGCCGGCCGCCGGTAAACGCCATCGTGAATATGTGCTGGTACGACGCGAGCGAACGGGCGTTATGTTGGGGCCCAAAAAGCCACGTCCTTCGCACCTTCGCGGGAAAGACGGGCGGCCCGACGGCCGAAAGGCCGGGAGACTATTTGGAGCCCGCCCTCGGTCTGGCCAACCAGCCCTCGCTTTTCCGCTTACGTCCATTCGCCCCATTTTGGCGACCCGGAGCCTTTATGGTCACGGGTTCGGCGTATCGTTCAGTACGGGAGCGCAAAAGTAGCAGGGGCAAGCATCTGACGCGCGCGCGCGGCTTTTGCGCTTCAGCTTCGTGGTGAGCAACGGCGAGCGGTCGCGGGCCGGCAGCGTGCGCCTGTCGGTCGAGGTCGCCGACGTCGTCCCGCCGACGCTGGAGGTCAACGCGGGCGCGCGCGTGGCCGAGGGCGGCGCCGCGGCCATCGGCCCCGAGAGCCTGCGGCTGAGCCGCGCCGGCGCCCCGGCCTCCCGGCTGACCTTCGCGCTGACCCGGCCGCCGCTCCGGGGACGCCTCCTGCTGCGGGGCGCGCCGCTGGTCCCCCCGGCGGCCTTCACCCAGGAGGACGTGGACGGGGGCCACCTGCTCTACCGGCACGAGGCCGGCGGCGGGCCGGGCGGGCGGCCGCTCAACGACTCCTTCGCCTTCCTGGCCGGGGACGGCCGCTACCTGAGGCGCGGGCGGGCGCGGAGCGAGCCGGCCGTCTTTCACATCCACGTGAGCGTCCCCCTTCGGCCCCGCGGGCGGGGCGCCGACTCCTAACCCTAACCCCGGCCCCAACCGGCGGCAAGGTGGAGCGCGTGGACCGGCGGCCTCCGACGCTGACGGCTTTGGGGCGCCCCAGCGAGGTGGTCCGGCTGAGCGACGGCCGCTGGGCCGTGCCCATCACGTCCAAGCATCTGCGGGCCGCCGACGCCGACGGTCCTCCCGACGGGCTCCTCTTCGCCGTGGTCACGCCGCCGCGCTTCGGGCACCTGGAGAACACCGCCACCGGTGAGGCGCCGGGCCGAGGCGGGCGACGGCGCCGGCGGGCCGAGGCGGGACTCGCTCCAGACTTCCTTTGCGGCGCGCGCTTGCAGGAGCTTACGTCCGAGGCCGTTTTACGCAGCGGGACCTGGCGCGCCGCTCGCTGGTCTTGGTGGTGCCGGCCGACGCCGACGTGACGGAGGACAGCTTCGAGTTCCGGCTCAGCGACCCGGCGGGGAACGTGGCCGCGCCGCAGAGGTAGCCCGCCGCCTCCGGTTCAAGCCTACGCGTTTCCGGGCCGCCGAGCGTAACGAGCCGCGCCCCGGGCGCAGGCTGAACGTGTCCTGGTCTCGAATCGAGCTGGCGGCCGCCCGCTTCCGGACCTGCGAGACGGCGGGAACGCTGCGGCTGGGGATCCTACGGAGCGGCCGGAGCGCCGAGCCGGCCTTCGCGGCCATCCAGGTACGAGGCGCGCCCCGGACAACGAGAAAAGCCCGGGCCTGCCGTTTACGGCTCGCCGCGTCCCCGCAGGTCCAGGACGGCACCGCCAAAGCGGGTCGCGACTTCACTCACAGCACAGCAAAACTGATCCAGTTTGATCCGGGTGAGTCCAGAACGGGACGGGCGAGGAACCCTCGTCGGTCGTCCGCGCGCATAAGCTCATCTCGCAACTTCTACTGGCGTGAGGCGGCCCCCATACGGAGCGGCGAATAGGCTCCTCCGTCTTATTTTGGGGGACCTCCCTATGCAAGCCGTCCGCCGGTGACCCGTCGGTGCCTTCCTCCGCAGGCGTGAACGGCAAAACGTGGAACATCTACCCGGAGGCCGACGGCCTGGAGGAGAACGAGGAGAACTTCACGGTGACGCTGAAGAACCCCAAGAACGCCGTCTTGGGACGGACCGCTTCGGCGACGGTGCGGATCATGGACGCCAGAGGAGGTGACGTAACCGACGCGATGCCAACTTTGAGACTTCGGAATGGTCGCGCCGTTCCCCGCCATAGGGGGGTTTGTCCTCGGCCTCCGTTTATTACTCCTGATAATACGTACGATAGATGAGAGGGGCTCCAGAGCTTCCCGCCGCACAGGAAGATTTTGATCAAGTTGAGGCGAGGGCGGAGGCATACACGCGTCCCTTCCCGATAGGGCGTCACCCGGCCCGTGCTCGCGGGAAGGTTTTGTCGCTCGCCGTCAGGATAAACGCCCTCCCTCCGGCGGACGTAACGAGCAGCGTCCCGAGCTCGGGGACGAACGCCGCCTTCCCTCGGCGACGTTTTTCAGGTTTGGTTTTTTTTTTTCCCGTTTCTACCGTTCAGGACGTTGCGACGAGATGAGCGCGGAGGAAGCGGTTAAGACGCCGGCCCCTCCTCCGCTTGCCGCGCCCCCTCCGGTGGTCTCCCCGCCGGCAGAGGAAGAAGCCGTCCCGGACGCGGAGGCGGAGCCCGCGCGGGGAAGCGCCCACCCTCCTCGAGGCGACGTCCCGAACCGCCGACCGTTCCCGGACGACGACGGGCGAGGAGAAACGCCCGGACGCGACGGCGGACTCCGGGTAAGTGGAGCCGCGGGCAACTGGCCCGCCCGCCCACCCGCCCGCCTCTTTAGCGTAGGAAGGAGGGGATTCACGGATGGCCCGCGCGTCTCGCGTGTGCTCAGGCGCCGGCGGCGGGAGCGGCGCCGGACCGGAAAGTCTGGACGGTAAGACCCGACTCGCCGCGGACCAAAAAAGGAGCCCGACGGCCAGAGGCGGAGTAAAAGGGCTCGAGGAGAATTCCCGGTCGCGATCAAAGGGTTAGAACCGAAACAAAACCGTCCGCCCGAACCAGCGGAATAAAACCCCCCGGAAAATTGAATAAATACCGGAACGGGGCCCGGAAAGAGACACCATGCGATGAAGGGTCGAGTCCGCAACTAGAAATCGAAACGGCGATCGGAAGCAGGACAGCCGGGAATGAAAAATGAACAGAAAAACGTAAAGGATAACCATACGGGACCAAAATCCGAATCCCACTCGGTCCCGGTTCCGTAACGCGGATCGGCCTGCGAATCGAAACGAGAGCTTGGAAAGAGCGCCGGACGGAACGGGGGATAGGAAAGGAACCGGAAGCGAAAGGGCGAGCGGAAGCTGACCGCCGTCCATCAGTTCCACAGTCTGACGTCCCTGCGCTTGGAGGAGGAGGAGGAGGCGGGAAGCGCCCCCAGAACCGCGGCCGCCGCAGGGAGACGCGACGGGCGCTGAGCGCCGCCCGCCGGCACCCTCGCCGCCGGCACCCTCGCCGCCGGCACCCTCGCCGCCGGCACCCTCGCCGCCGGCACCCTCGCCGCCGGCACCCTCGCCGCCGGCCTTCGTCTTGGGCGCCGCCTCCCGGGAGATTCCCCGGACGGCCGTCTTTTTCAAGGACGATGGCGAGCCCGCACCTCACGTAAGCTTTCTTTCTGGCCAATGCGCCAAGATGCTTTTTGTCCTTCTTTGCAGTAAAGGTGACTCTTTCCTCCGCGTTTGTCCTCCCTCCGCGAGGTTTGCCCACGACGGTCCGCAGACCTTTTTCGTTCCGATCCGGCCTTCCCGCGCGGAGTTTGCGCGTTCTCCTCGAGTTCTCTTCGGGCGCTCCCGAAACACGCGCGCCGGCTGCGTCGGACGTATTCCGTCGCCCTCGGGCGCCGTCGGCGACCGGTTGGGATGTCCCAGAATCGGCCGGGATAGGCAAGCCCGCGCGAGGAGAAGCGGCGACGGATGAATGGGTGAACGTGATCCTTCCTAGTTTCTTTTTGAAGGCCTGCCCGTTAGCGTAGCGGGCTCGCGCTTTCAAATGCGAGTTAGCGGCCTCCTGAAGGACGCTGGCCATTTTGGGGGGGGCGGTTTTTGCAATCTGTCGGCGAGCGAGCCATCCATCGCGCCAGCTACTCTTTGCGGTAGGCGGCGTCGGCGGCCCACGCGCAAGGTTAGAACGGCGACGAAAGGCGACGGAGCGGAAGCGATCGATTCCCGTTCCGATTCCGAAGGCTTCCGTCCGCTCCGATCTTTCGGAGCGACGGCGCCTTTTGACGGCGTCGCTCGAAAACATTTGGCATGGCGCTTCACGCCCGAGTGCCCGTCCGCATTCCGTACCGATTCGGCGCAACGCCTCTAGCGATTACAACGGATGAAAAATACGGACGGGCTCCGCGACCTAAGTAGGAGTGAAAATATGGGGCAAACACAAGAGCGCAGACCAAAGAAAAAGTTTGAACCGCCACCTTATTTGAGTCGGACGGGCGAACCGCACACACGCTTGGCAGACAATCGGCACACATGAGCGGAAGAAAATAGGATTCGCGTCAAGTCGGGTCATCCGTCTTGTTTTCGACAAGTTTACTCGAAGCGGATGTAGGACTCGCCGGGCCTTTTCATTTGATGGGAATATTTGACTTACTTCAAATTAGTTTGGAAGTTTCCAAGCGTGAGGAGGTTCGCTTCGGTTTCGACCGCTTCCCGCTTTTAGCGGACTATCCGCCGCGATGTGGTGGGAAAAAAAGCAAAAAGCCAAATCCTACCGGGCTGGAAGAGGCTCGCCATCCTGAACGTCGAGCCGCCTGAGCTGCAAAGACCAAAAGCGGCGGCGTTAGCTGGCCGGATCCGAAAAATAGCTGTAAATGTTCAATCGCTCATGCTCAAGCCCGGGTGAAATCATCAAAATTGTACATACAAATTCAAAATTGCTGCCAAGGTCATTGAGAATATGCGCGTACACAATCAGAAAACACCCTAAAGAACAAATCGAGAAAGGATTCCTTTACCTTTGAGTGATAAGGGTTCTCTCCGGCATGGTTTCCACAGAAATCCTCTTCTTCCTTCTCTTTAACGTCACCGGCAACCTAAGCCATTCAACTTCCAATCAAGCGCTAAAACGCACTAGAGGTACGCTTTCGGAACGAGTCGCGATCCGACGAAGGTTTGCCGTTCCGCCATTTTGAAACGAGCGAGGCCGACCATAGCCGACGGCGTGACGCCGACCAATAGCCGACCGCCATTGTAGTCACGCGTTGCACCGAAGCCGTTAGACCGCAAGAATCGTAAATGGAAACGCGCTTTATTTATATAGCGCTTTACAACCACCTAGAGGCGGAACAAGGCACTTCACAGTAGAACATACAGAACGCATACAATTTAGGACACGGAATATGCGATAAAAAACACGGAATAAAAGATTTCAAAAAAAGAGAGTCGCCACACTACGGAATATCGAAAGCCTTCCTGAATAAATGGGTTTTCGGTCTTGATCTGAAGGTCCGACAAAGTGCGCAAATTAAGAGGGGGTTTATTCCAAAGTCTGGGAGAAGGCACGCTCACCCCGGTGCAATGGTAAATAAGTGCAATTACCTAAAAGCGCCAGCAGATGGCGGCAAGACAACCCCAAAAGCCCCGAGGGTCATGACAGCTATTCTGCTGGCAAATCCGGGAAAGTGTCACAAAGAGGGGACGAAAAAAGCTCGGAACAAGAAAATAAGGTCAATTGGGGACGTTGTAAGACGGGGGTCCAACGCGTAGTTCGTTTTGCAACCGTACAAATACACGGGCCAGGTAAGAATCTGTAATCGTGGTTTTCAGTTTTGCAGATTTACCCAAGATGTCTTTTCTTAGTGACTGCGGTACATTATTAAGACTTTTCTTTTGCGAGGGCTCGCTCAACCGGGGTCCTACCTGCGCGCCCTGCTTAGCGATGCTCCCCGTTCCCAAAAATTCAGGTTACTCAACGCTTCGCCGGAAAAATATTGTCTCTAGTCGGGACGCCGAATTGTTGTATATCGGCGAGCCGCGAGTCGCTGGCTCCATCCGGACCGCCGCGGGCTTCGTCGCTGGCTCCATCCGGACCGCCGCGGGCTTCGTCGCTGGCTCCATCCGGAGCGTTGCGGGCTTCGTCGCTGGCTCCGTCGCTGGCTCCATCCGGACCGCCGCGGGCTTCGTCGCTGGCTCCATCCGGACCGTTGCGGGCTTCGTCGCTGGCTCCGTCGCTGGCTCCATCCGGACCGCCGCGGGCTACGTCGCAACCGCGCCTACGGGCTATCGCGGTCGCCTAAGAACACGCGTATCGCTTTGGGTCGGCGTAAACAAACGCCCAACGCTTCCGGACAAGTCAAGAGCGAAGACGAGGGCCCTCCTTCAAACGCTTTTAATGCTCTAGGTGCCGGGAACAAGACGGGGGAGGGGGGGCCTAGCTGAGGACTTTGTGGTGGGGGTGCAGGGGGAGGCCGGCGGCGAAGGCCCGGATGTCGCAGACGGACGCGGCGGCGTCCCTCAGGGCCGGCGAGCCGACCGGCAGGAAGCGGAGGGAGCTCACCTCGCCGTAGGCCGACGAGGCGGCGTCGGGGGCGCGGCACGGGTCCGGCTCGGCCCGGGGCGGGTCGCCCTCCTCCGCGCCGAAGCCCACCACCTGCGGGAGGGACGGAGGCCCGGGGTCGGTGGCCAAAAGTCCGCGCCGGCCTTTTTCCCTCCCCTCCTTACGTGCACGCTGAGCTTCCTGGCTCGGCGGCGGTGGTCCTCGAACCAGGAGAGCAGATCCTGCCGCGTCAGCTCCTTGAGCGCGGCGATCTGCCGGCGCGAGAGCGTTTCAGCCGAGGGGCCCGAGGGGGCCCGAGGGGGCCACGGGGCTCACCTCCAGGCGCAGCCTCTGGAAGAGGTAGTGGGCGCTGAGCACCTCGGACCAGTTGCGCTCCACCTCCTCGCCCAGGTGGGCGTCCTCGCACTCCTTGAGCTTGACCAGCGCCGTCACCTGCGCGCCGAAGGCCTCCTCGCTGAGCGCCGACAGGCGCTGGCCGAAGCTCTGCAGGAAGGCCTCCACCTTGGACTCCACCAACTCCGTGCTGCGCGGACAGGAAAGAAAACCTTCTTTCCCAGAGGGGTCTCTCCCCCTCCCCCCCGAGGTCCAAAAGCGGCGCATGCGGTGCGTTGACCTGAACTTGCTGGCCTGCGTTTCCACGGTGACGGAGAAGCCCAGGACCCCCGAGGTGTTCCTGCAGGCGGGGTACACGTGGTAGCTGCGGGACAAAAGGCGCACGGCGTTGACCCGGGCGGCGGACGGCGCGACCTCGCCCGGCCCGGCCCGGCCCGGCCCGACTCACCCCAGCGTCTCCTTGGTCCGGAGGAAGTCGAAGCAGGGCTCCTCCATGTGCATCTGCCACAAGCGCACTCGGCGTCAGGCGAGCGCGACGACGCCATCGACAAAAGCCCGCTCGGAAGGCCTCAAGCGCGCGCAGTCAAAGCCGTCGCTCTTCGCGGACCGGAAAGAACCCGCGCCCGAGCCGGCGCGCTTTAGCGCTCGGCTTTTTTCCAAACTAAAGCATTTGCTGTGCCTTCGCGGGGAAAAGGGGCGGGCGTGCGGCCAGCCCGTCCACCGCCCGCTTTATGGAGGCGGGGAGGGCTCCTCTTTTGGGAAGCTTCATGATAACAACCGCGACGCTAACTCACCACCAGCAGCTCCATCAGGGCGTGCTCGCGAAGTTTCTTCAGCCCCGACTTGAGAGAAAGAAAGGAGGAAGAAAGGCGGGTTTTTGGCCCCCGCCCGCCCGCCCGCCCGCCCGCCATTCTTCCGAGCGCGTGCGCGTGCAGCGGACCTGGTAGTAGACGGTGACCTCGGAGTTGGCGTCGCCCTTGTTGAGCGACTTGACCTTGCACACGTGATGTCCCACGGGCAGCTCCACCACGCGGAAGGACACGGGCACCTCGGCCGGCAGGGGCCCGAAACGCAGCTTCCTGCGGGGACGCGCCCGGCACACCTCAACTTCGGCCTTACGCCGCCGTTCCTAAGGCTACCGGAGGGGAGGGCTCCGGAACGATGGATTGGGCCCACCAAGCTTGCTTGAGAGAGCGAGCGAAAAGGCGGGCCCACCGTCCCTTCTGTTACGTGTGCGTGTAAGTACTGGGGTAATAAAGTTACTTTATCTACAAAGGCAATCCATGACATTCTGGAAAGTGGACTTTCGTCCTTCATCCGCCCGCCGCCGTTCCCTTGGCCAAAGCCCCCGTTGAAAAAAACGCAAGAAGATATCAGGAAGTAGCCGCCGTCGGACGGCCGGACCCCGACGTCGTAAATACGCGTCTTTGGGGTGGGACGGGTTCATATCAAGCGGAGGGAAGGAGGCGCCGGAGCGTCCGGGGACTCACTCGGTGAAGAAGCGCAGGAACTCCTTGGACTCCTGCGGCGGAAAAAGGGCGCGCTCAGATGCCGGCGGAGGGCCGGGGCGGGGCCGAGGCGGGACCCACCGCGGCGGTGAAGTTGCCCTGCACCAGGCCCTCGGCGAACAGCTCCGCCTTCAGCCGCCCCGCGAAGTCCAGCAGATCCCGCAGGCTCGGGCCGGCCGCGATGGCCCGGTACTTCTGGACCAGCGACCAGCGGTGCCGCTCCAGGACCAGCAGACGCACGTCCCTGCGCGCGAGCCGGCGCGCTCAGGGCGGCTCGGGGCGGGACGGGCTCGGGACGGCGGCACGCACTTGCCCAGACACTGCGGCTTGATGAGGATGTTGAAGTAGGTCTTCTTCAGCTGCTCCGAATACATGGCGAACACGTCCGGGTCCGAGTCGAACTGGGCCAGGTGCTCCACCAGCAGCTTCAGCAGCAGCTGGAGGGGGAAGCCGGCGGGGATGAGCGGCGCCCGGGCGAGGCCCGCGGGCGCCCACTCACGGGGAGCTTGTGGTTGAAGCCCTTGAGCTTGACGAGCAGGCCGTGCTCGCCGGCCGCCACTTTGTACTCCAGCTGCGCCACGTCGGCCTCGTACGCCGGCTCCGCCAGGTTGTGGGCCAGGATGTTGACAAACAGGTCCAGCAGCACCAGACTGGAGGGCGGAAAAAAAAAGAAAGACACGTCACACGCGTACAACGAGGCCTCCAATCTCGAACGTGCGCGCGCTCTTACTTCTCGGGACTCTTCTGAATGACCGGCGAGATCAAGTGGAAACGAATGTAGGCTAAAAGAGAAGAAAAAACATCAAGAAAAGGGTCAATGGAGTGACGGGACGCGTCCGGCAGATGGGGCCGTTGCCCGCGCTCACCTTTGGGGATCTTGAACTTGTTGTCTTTCTTGTACCACAGACGACCTCGCGGCTCGTCCAAAATCTTGACGGGAAACTCGGAGTCGGGGCAGTCGGACGGCCTCAGAGCAAAATCCGAAGCTGGGGGGGGGGGGGGGGGCGCAACGGCGTCACGTCATCTGTAAATCTGGCGGCGGCGGGCCCTTTGTCGCGAAGCGCGCACCGATGAACTGATTTTCGGCAGGGAGGTGAAGTTGGGGGTCGACCTCAAAGTCGGACGCCCAGCGCTCCGCCCACTCGGCCGGGATGTCTGAACGCAGCCGACAGAGCCGGATTAGGACGTCGGCCCGCGCGGCGGCCCGCGCCGGCGGCGGTCGGCCCCGCACCCTCCACGCTGTAGGAGGTCCCGAACCATTTTTCCCTGAGCTGGCAGCGGCCCTCGTGCTCCGGCGAGAGCAGCAGCAAGTTGGCCCGCTCGGGGGTCAGCGAGGACAGCGGCTCGCCGATCACCTGGCGCGGCGCCGGCGTTGAGCGACGCGCGCGGCCCGGAGAAGTCGGCCGGCGCTTTTGCGGGCGCCCACCTCGGGGTCGAAGTCGAACATGAGCTGGTCTCCGGTCAGGAAGTCTTCCTTGGGAAACAGCTGCATGTTCTCGCAGATGTTCTCCACGAACTCGATGGGATCCGTCTGCGGGCGGAACGGGGCGAAAGGCAAACAAACACTTTTTTGTCACGACGCCACAAGCCGAACTCGAGTCGGGGACGGCGCAAGCGTCCGTCCTTAAGGTTGTTTGAAATGAGATGGCGGGAGTTAAGGTTTCAAGCGGACTTCATCCGGGCGAAAAGTTTGAACGGCCGGCGCGGCGGAGGCCAGGCGGCTTCTACCTGCTCCTGATAGTGGAACTCGTTAGCTTCAATCTTCTGGATTTCCTCGTAGATCCTGGGGAAAGAGGACTTGATGCGGCGGTCGGGGGGCGCGAGGGAAAGAGGACTTGACGCGGCGGTCGGGGGGCGCGAGGGAAAGAGGACTTGACGCGGCGGTCGGGGGGGCGCCTCCGCACGCGCGCGCCTTCGCAAGCGGACCTCTGCTGAGGCCCGAGGGTCCGCAGCATCTTCAGGTACTGGAACACCAAGTGGACCACCTGCTCGCGGGACGCGCGCGACGCGAAGCTCAACATCGAGACGTCCCTCCGGCGTAACGCGCGACGGCGAGCTGGCCCGCCGGGGTCACCTGGTAGAAGTTGCGGAAGCCCTCGTCGGTGAGCGTGACGGAGACGGAGAAGATGGAGTAGGTGCTGTTCTGGTCGAAGCCCGTCTCGCTGTTGCCCCCGAAGAGGGCCAGCGCCCAGCACCTGAACGCGCAGCGTCAGCCGCGCGGGCGGACGGCCGGCAGGCGGCGGGCGGCCTCACCTCTTGCGCAGCAGAGACAGGACGCTGCCGCCGCCCTCGTGCCCGATCAGCCAGGAGATGTAGTGCAGGGGCTTGACCCTGAGGCCGTCGAGGGACACGGCCAGGACGTCAGTCGCGCTCCGCCCGTCGCGCTCCGCCCGTCGCCCCGCCTCGCGCAAAAGTCACCTGTAGTGTCGGCCCTGCGGCGCCACGGCCCAGCTGATGGTCAGGGCGTGCACCTTCCTCACGGGGACCACTGCCGCGCCGCGCACGCAAAAGCTTACTTAGCCGCTTTGCGCTCGAGTCAAAAAGCTTCAATGCCTTTCAAAAAGGGGATTTTTCTTTTGGCCAAATGGCAAAGAGCTCCGGAATTGTTTTTTTCCCGTCAATATTGTTCAGATTCAAACATTCCAAAGCGGGAGAAGCGCAGCGTCGTCGGAAAAAACAAGGTGCTTCAGTATTTCTGCAAGGGCAAGACATTGTTTCGTTGGCTCCGTTTGCGCGCTAACCTCTGTAGAGTTTGTTGAAGGCCGGCGTGTCAAAGGGCCCGGACAGATGAGAAAAGTCCGGCGGCGGCTCGCCGCTGAAACGGGGAGGAGGAGGAGAAGAGTGAGCCGGCGCTCGGCGGCCTCGGGCGGCCGCGCGACCTGCCGGCGCCTGACTTGTTGGGGACGTGGATGAAGATCTCTCGGACCCACCGCTCCAGAGTGTCCAGCGTCTCTGAGCGACGAGAAGAAGAATTGGAGTGGGGGGGGGGGGGGGGGGGGGGGGGGGGGGGGGCTTTGCCGCGCTTCGCCGGCACCGACCTCGGGACTGCACGGCCAGCGTCATGTAATGAGCAGAGTAATATCGGGCCCAGAACTGGCGCAGGCGTTGGTAGGTGTTGACGCCCCGCTCTCTGGGCTCCTGCTTCAACGTCTGGGCGTTTCCTTGTCGCCGCCGCACGGGCCAATGCAGAGAGAGGGCTTCAAGACGGGAGGGAGAGACCCGCCCCGCCCCGCCCCGCCGGCGCCCGTCACTCACCCCAGCAGAACTTGCCCATGGGATGCCCCGGCGCGGCCAGGCTGCCGAACAGCATCTCCTTGCGATGAGAGTCCGAGGGCCTCGCCAGCTGGTACTCTGCAAAGGCCGGAAAGGTGACGGGGTTGGCCGGGGAGGCGGGGCGGGGCGGGGCGGGGCTCGGCTCTCACCGCTGTCCACGGCCTCCACCTCTCGGTCCGCCGCGTCTTCGATCATCAGCGGGCAGATGAAGAACTGGGCCCACCTGAAAGGCGCGCTCCCGTCAGCCCGCCCGCCGTCAAGCTTTTGCCGGCGGCGGCGCCGCGCGTTACCAATTCCTCCTGGCGTCAGGCCGAGCCGCGCGCAAGCCGTGCGCGTTACCTTTACCTTCCGACCCCTTTCAAAGCCCTCTGCGTTATCGCTGAGAGAATATACTTCAACTCTGATTGAATTGTCCTGAATGACCTTCAAAATTTGCGCGGGCACCCCGGCCGCAAAACACAGATCGATTTTTTTGCGCTATGACCCCCGAACTAACAAGCGGCCGGAAGTTCGAACAAAAGAAGCCACTGACTTGTAAATTCCCCGAAGCAGTCTTTCAAATCAATTTGCCAAATAGCGGCTCGCCGTTTTGCAAACCGGCGGGCGGGCTCCTGAAAAGCACCTAAAGGAGGAAGTCAAACCGAGCTGGCAGGGAGCCGCCGGCGAGCGCCAAACGCCGGGCGCGTAACGGAGGGGGAGTCGGCGGCGGGGGCGGGACCTGTCGAGCGCCTCGCGGAAGTGCCGCTTCTGCACGTCGAACTGGAAGACGGTCCTCTCGCAGTCGGTGGAGGCGTTGTCGCTGCCGCCGTGCTTCTTGAGGAAGGCGTCGAAGCCGTTCTCCGCCGGGTACTTCCGGCTCCCCATGAAGACCACTGGCGACGCGGCCGGGCTCAGCCGAAGCCTCTGCGCGCCGCCTTCCCCGAAGCGCCGGGCCGAGGACTTACTGTGCTCCAGGAAGTGGGCCAGGCCGGGGAGGTCGTCCGGGTCGCTGAAGCTGCCCGCGCCGATGCACAGGGCGGCCGCCGCCTGCGGGCACGCACGGCAAAATCTCCAAGAAGGCGCAAGGCGGGGAAAGGGAGCCAGCCGCTCCACGCGCGCGCCTCTTGGGATCTGCCTTCTCTTTTCGTCTTTTGTCCGCTTATACCGTTCGCGTATGCTTGATCTCGCTAAATGGAAGAGAAGTGGCGGACGGATAACTTTGCGGCAAATTGGAAATATTGCCCTTGATGCCATCGCTTGGAATATCATTTTTGAGACGCCGATGAAAGCTCGTTTTCACCGAGGATCGCGTGGCCGCGACGGAGGGTCGGCGCATTTCCGTTTGCGACGGCGGACCCGTTAAGCCGGCCTTTGCTTAGGCTGCTCGTCGCCCGTCTTCGTACACCTGACATACAGATGGACTGAGTGGCGCGAGGAAGCCTTTGAGAGAAAAGGAAGGCGCTTCTTGGTGGGCTTTTTATAATCCCGCGCAAATGTTCACGAAACGTGGCTCCCGATTCAAAGTATAAGGCGGGGTCTCTGGCGCCCAAAAATGCCGGGGCGGTTTGCTTTCCTTGCTTTGAGGGATTTGACGGGCCGGGGCGCGAACGTAAAGGTCCGGGCGTGCGACCGCACCTGCTTTTCGGCGCTCTTCTTCTTCTTGTTGGCGGCGCTGTCCTCGTCCAGCTCTTCAAAGTCGCTGTCCCGCTCTTCCTCCCGGGCGTCCTCGTCGTCCTCCTCCGAGCCCTCGCCCGAATCCGCCTCGTCTCCGCCGTCGTCGCCGTCGCTGCCGCCGTCGTCGTCGCCGCCGTCGTCGTCGCTGCCGTCGTCGTCGTCCCCTTCTTGGGTCTCGCCGTCGGCGCCGCTCAAGTCGGAGATGAGCAGCGCTCGCAGGCCGTTGCTCAGCTGGATGTATCTGAAGCCGACGCAAATGAGGGCGAGATGTGCGGCCGCCGCGCTAGCTTGGCCGGACGACAGATCGCGGGCACGCCTTCAAAACGCTCACGACGAAAACCTGATCCCACCTGTATTTTTTGGGGTCGCTGGGGGACTTGATGATCTCGGGGTCCCCCTGCTCTTCAGCGGCGTCCCGCGAGGTCTCGGGGTCCGGCGCGGGCGGCGCCCCGCCCTGGTCCGGAGCGCTGGCCTGACGCGAAGCGTTGCCGGCGCCGACGGATTTGCCGGCTTGAGGCATGACGGCGACGCTGGCGGGACAAGCCGTACGCTTAGCGACTGCCGTTACGGAGCGCGCGCCTCCTTCTCCGCTTTTGCCGGCCAGGTTTTCAGCGCCGCCGCTCCAAGACGCCATCGGAAAGCAGCCGGCGACGTTTGATCCTTGAAATTCTTGTCATTTCCCGCCCAATAACCCCGTCACCGGATACTTACATTTCGCCCGACCCGATATTGAACCGAGCTCGGGCGTGTCGCCGAGTCAATGGAATTAGTCGCGTCTGATCGCGTCGCGTTTATACAAACGCCATGTTGCCATGTCGCTCTCGCCGCGCCGCCCTGACGAAAACGCGCCTCTCCGAGGGAGGGTCAGGCTTAGGGTCAGGGGGGTCGCGGACGAGCCGGCGGCTATCCCGGCTGCTTCGGGGCGAGAGGCGGGGCACCAGGCCGGGCGACAGCTCGCACTCGCAAACACGCAATTTGGAACGTCCCATATACTTTTATCAAGCATATTTGGGGGAATGAGGAAGGAAAGCGGAGTACCCGGACAGAAGCCACGCGGGCACGGGGACAACATGCACACTGCGGAGGAAGGCCACTTCCACATTACCAAGGTCAATCCCAGTCGTCGGTGAGGGCAGAGATTTCAAAGAATCGCTCGGGCCTTTCAAATGACAAGGCGGGCCTACGGACTTCGGGAGAGAGAACGAGGCTGGCCTCGGCGTGATGAACTGTCGGCAGGAAATTCAAATTTGAAAACAAAAACAAAAAAACACTCTGAAAACAAAAACGAAAAAACACTCCACTTACAAATGGGATATCTGACACTTGGATTACCGCGGCAACAGACACGGGCTGAAATCCGATTGGGCAGGAGAAAAAGAAAGGCGACTAACCAAGTCCGACGAACGGACCGCCGGCAGATACAATCGAATGGGGTGAATAAGACAGAGGCCGCGCTCTGCCCATCTCGAGTTCGGCGCCCTGCATCCGACCGTTCGACGCAAGCGAAAGGGCGAGTGAGCGTTGACGAGGAAAACCCGAGGCAAGGAGTGGAGAGGGAGAGGAGGGGCGCCATCTTTGCCGTGTAGCGGCAAGCGCTAACCAATCCGGCTAACTCGACCCGTCCGGAGCCTCGGCGGGCTCCGCGCCGCGACAGCCGCGCGACAGAGGACGCGGCGCGAGCGACGGCGGTTCGGCGAGCGAGCACTTACTGACGATTGGCGTCTTTCTTTCGGCCTTAGCGGAGTTAGCGCGAGCGGCGAGTTGGACGCGGATACCGGCCTCAATGGTCGGCCAAAACAAAAGCCGCCATTGGCTGATCGCAGCACGCGCGCGCACAAGGCGACGCTTGATTGCTCAAGACCCCGCCTGATCAAAAAGTTTTCTTGTTTGTAACAATAAACAACTTCAATCTTGCCAGTAATTCATACGAGGTATTCTGGTATTGGTTTGTGTTTATTTTATTTAAAGGCAATATTTTAGACACCCCTTTTACGATGCATTTTGGGAAGTGGTGTTCTATGTGTGAAAACGACACGGAAATTCCGCGATTACATCACGTAGGACGAAAAATGCGTTTCAGAGAGAAGTACTTAGGGAAATTATATGAAAACCAATGTCACAATTTTTTAAGGTTATTTCAAACCGAATCCCGATGGGAATTGTTTTTAGTGTACCTAGTTGGAAACGACATGGATTTTTTTTTTTTAAATAGGTGCATTTCTGACACAAGTAAACAGTAATATGAGGAAAATGCTGCATTTTAGAAATATAACACACATTTTATTCCAAGTGTAATTGAGATGTGGGAAGTTTATGTAGTAGTAAATTTATATGACTATAGTAAGACGTAAACCTTGGGCATTTATGGTTGAAGCGATTGAAAAACAGCGTAACACTTTGGAAATTAAGAAAATGAAATTAATGGTAATTTCTTAGTGTCTATGTGGCTTTTTAAAACGGATTTTTTGATTGTTAAAAGAAAATCACATTTTGGAGCAACTGATCATAATCACTAGTCGAGCAACCAAACAAACACGGGGAGAAAAATCAACGTCCTGTTTTCCACGTTTGCACATGTGACATTTTTATTGCAACATCAAACTCATCAATTTGTTATCAGGGTAAAAGATGACGCGTCCTATTCCACAGCCTCCACTTCGACCCAGAGGACGGCGCTGTTTCCACGCAGTTGTTGCACAGACTTCACCGATTGGTTGGGGAATCAGTATCTCTCTCGCGATTGGTCACTTTCCCCGATAAGGGAGGGGTTGAATTCGGTGAGCTAGCCGTCGACGGCAGTCTGAAACACAATGAGATTTAGCACATATTACCGGTAAAACACTGGAGCCAAAAGTAGACAGCTGCTTGGCCACTTTGATACTTTTGAGTACGGCTAGCGATTTATTGCCGTCCTACTTAATTTATTTGACTGAGGGATTCGTAAGAAGCTCAAGAGAGCGAGGATGTTGGTCCCCGTGGGAAGATAATGAAGAGGCTGCGTGTTCTGGTGGTGTGCCTAATTGTAGCTCTCCTGTGCTGGTAAGACACATTTCCGCGTCCATTTCTTTAAGGAATGGCGTAAAGAAAATATATTTGAGCAATGTTTACTTATAAGGGGCCGGAGAAGGGCGAAGAAGGGGTCGTGACGGCCTTAGCATTTTGCACGTATTCTACGTTATCCATTTTTCATCAACGTACATTGACTAACGCTCTCGGCGTATTCAAGAGTGACAAAATTCCAATATAAATGTTCAAAAGAAACGCCGTCATATTGGTGTCATATTTTTGGCGAATAGTATTGAGAATTTTATTTAAATAGGTGAACTTTGCGAACGTCGTTCGGTAGCTGAAAAGCTAGCTTGTCACCTGTACGGTGGCCGGCGCTGGCCAAGTTTTGGAAAACCGTCGACGAAATACTCTACATGGCATTTAGTGTGATATGGGAAGGCGATTTTGAATGCATTTTTGTCGTGAGATTGAATTAAAACGTCGTTCTTACAAGCCAAGCAAGTTCATGTCACCTGTACGGAAGGTCCAAATTTAGGACAAACGTAATAACAGAATAACGGAATTTATTAACAGTGACTGCTTTATTTTTTTGTGGCCAGAATTCACAGATAATCGATACTCTATTTCGTTGTCAATTATTATTTAGAATTACATGTAAATGTTTACAGGTTTCTGTAGTTAGTCTTACCTCCGCCCCCTAAAAACTCAGCAAAAAATAAGTCTTATTTGATTTGAAAATGTTATTGCTCGTGTTAATGAGGAAAAAATCCACATCTTTATAGCTTGATTTCCTCTCAGTTACGTGATACTGGTAACGTTAAAATGTGTTGCATGAAAAATCCAACTCGTAATTGTTTCCCGGAATCACCAACATGTTTGCGCATACCTTTTTAATTTGCAGGTGAGCTTTCCAATAAGTCTTTCTTCATAGCTGTAGACAATAGACTATCGTTTCCCTTTCTCCTTGATGCTTTTTTTCCCCCCAAATTTGATCCATCTCATGCTTGAAACCCTAATTCAATTCAGAACCCTTGCTTTGATATAACTATAACTTAATAGGAGTCATTTTCAGAAGCTTTTATTGAAATTGATGGTGATGTGTGGTGATTTTTGTCACGGTGTCTGGAAAGATTTTAGGAATGTTACAAACTTGTAAAGTTGAAGGAGGAATATTTTCACCCATTTACAAGGTTAAATTCTAGTGAATTAGTGATTGTAAATTAACGTTACAAATTTGGGCCAATCTTCAAATAATGGTGTCAAATATCTCCTTTTGTCTCAACGAAGAGCTCAACAAGAAAGTAATGAACCACGGATGAAAGAATGAACCACGGATGAAAGAATGGACCACACATATGTAGGGGAGTACGGTATATTTTGAAAGTAGCCATTTTCTGGTCGGTTGATGTTTTTCCCTCTCTCTGGTTCACACCCGCCAGCTAATATGCATGCAGCGTCCCGTAAAGAACATTACACATGCAAAACCCGGCAGTCGTCGGTTTCTCGCTCCCCCGTGTTGACTCTCACACATCCCCGAGGATGCAGCGTGACGTCCGCATCGTTCCGGTTTACAATTGCGTTGTTTTTATAGTTGTGTGTGAGGGATATTAAAAGAAACAGATTTTTTTTTTTTTTCAGTCTTCCAATTTTTCATTTGCGCACCTCTGATCTGGAACATCGCACGCAGGAATCACTGTCTTGCCCAAAATAGACTGTATTTTTTGTGTGACTCTTTTAAAACCAGTCAGGACACCTTGGAAGAATTTTTCTGAGCGTAATTTTTGCCTGTCCGTCAACGCTGTAAAAAGTAGCAGTTACCAACGATATCTGGCATGTCAAGCAAGCCCTCAGCGACACCTTTTAATTAGACCTTGAAAGTGAATGACGATGAAAGAACCTTTTCTCTGAGGTATAAAGCTTAAGAAAAGCATGCCTAGGAAAAGAGGTCCTTTGACTATTAAAAACAGCAATTTCGTTTTCCCGCTGACGCGTGTTTGCTTAAACCCCCATGCCCCTTTCTCCTCTTACACATACTGTACAAGTCACATTGCGAAGGTCATCAAAGTCACGGACAGTATATATGTCATGTTCCCGTAGATTCACATTACACTGGCAAGGCTGTAAGACAAGATGGCGATAAAAAGAAAAAAAAAAAAAAACCTCACGGGAGTATTCTTTGTTGACGCAGTCGTTGAGCCTTATGTGAGTATCGCGTGTAATGCAATTTTAGGCGTTGCAGCGTAATTGACTGTTGATCCGTTTTCTGTATGTCACTAGCCGGCCAGATCCAGTTTTGTTTGTGTGGAGGCTGAGCTGGACTGGCACTCGATTGTTCCTGCCCACTGGCCGTAGTGTGACAGCTAAGCTCTCCAGACCGCCCTTAGGAAAATAAACTTTACAGTTTTGCTTCTGGTTCTTCAGGTAGCTTGAAATGAGGATAAAAAAAACAAAACAGAAATCCAAGTTTGTGTCATATTTTCAGGCATCCCCCCCAGGCATTAAGCACTTGTTCAAGCAAGTATTGTTTGCCCATTGTGTTTGAACAAACACATTTTGACAGTAAGAGCTTGTCGGGCAACTTTATGTCAGCGGCGTATTTTCGGGATCTCGTAACTTTTTGGAATAAAAGATGCAGGGACTGTTTGCAGAGAAAATGATCTGGTGGATTGAGGTGGGAATTGCTTGTTTGGCGTCATAGCGCTAACCTGTTCGTTTTGTGGGAAGAAATAGTAAGATTCTTGTGCTAATGTACACTTGATTTTTGAAGGTGACAGTTTGCTGCGTTTTTCTAACTGTTGTACAATGACGCACAAAATTACAGTAAATATTTGCACGAAAAGGACTTGTGTGCCGCAAATATAAGGTCATTAAATCATTACGTATATTAGGCTAAAAGCTAGACTGTTAACATTTGGGAGCAAAAGTAAATAAATTAATAAAAGGTGACATTTTGCTGTGTTTTTCTAACTTGACGCACAAAATTACAGTGAATTAGTATTTGGAAGCAATATTTATTTTCAGTAAAAGGGATTTTTTTTTTTTTATCAATTCTTCTCATGTCTAACATGACAACTTGCTGCCATCTTTGTAAAATATTCTCAAACCTTGAAATTCTTCTAAAATATCTCATAACCAAAAACTTCACCAAAAAAGAATCCATTATTTTTGCACATGAGATTTTCTTGCCCACAAAGATTTTCTCTCTAAAGTCTTTCCGTCTGGGCTGGTTTATTTTTTTTTTATTTAGTTTCATTTAGTAGTTGAAAAAAATCAGGCATAACACGACATCTGATTTTTTAAAATTCAAACTTGTACTCCTGTTGAAGAGGTCTTTCCCAACACACTTTACGTTTTGACAAATTTTCAAAGGTCATCATTGTCTTAGAAAAGTACACGAAAAGTAAATACGTTCGTTTTTTTAACAAAGGTTGTTTTTTTTCTTTCAGAATTTCAACATAATAATGTTAAACTTTCCCGTAAAATATTTTCATTTCAACCCAATTCAGAAGCTGCAATGAGTCCCTCGGCTTGACTTGTAAAGTTAGTTCCTTTAGCTTTAGGTTAATGGGTTTAAATGAATCCTGTATTGGCCATCAGTTTATTGATTTTAGGGCAGATTTTTTTTTTTTGTAAAAATGCTGATAATTTTTCCAGCCCGATAATCGGTCTTTCCATAAAATCTTGCTCCGATCCCAGTTTTCATCAGTAATCCGCATTGGCTTTCTCGTGAATTATTTCCGCGAGCCTCTAAAAAGTAGTAGAAAGTGTGCTATAATTCTTGATCCCTGCTCTATTTTGTCAAAATGGTTCCGACACAAATGTAAAGTCATGCCTAAATTTGACCGTCTTCTTTCCAAATGATCCCCAAGTACAGCAGCGCTTGCTTGACTTTCCAGAAGGAGCCCCGCTTCCCCTCCTCCTCGCTCACTCTTGACTCTCCATTATTTACCTTTTGCCGCAAACGCCGACTCCCCTTCCTCCTTTCCCGACCGGTTTGCAGCGAGCGCTGGGCCGGGGCGTCTTTCCACACCCCCAGCTGAGGGTCATTATCACAAAGAGGCCCTGTCCGTAGCGTTGCACGGGAACATTGTGTTCCCATACATGCGTGGCGTTGCATACAGGAAGACGTATAGCTGCCAACAATCTGCGCATGATCCTATTTCATAGAAAACATAGGTTTCCGTCTACGTCTCTAAAGCAGAGGAAATTCTCTCAATATTGATGTGATTTTTATCAGATTGCTGTCGTACCTAAAAAAAACGTCCTTCATGCAAAGCTGTGCGCCAGCTAGTTGCTAAATATGTCGTTGCCTTCTCATCAAAAAGCACATGGCAAAACACAAATAAATGCCTCCGTCTCATCTGTAAATAAAACCTGTAAAGTGCAATTATCTCAGTAATTGGGTGCTGTCATTCAAACACACAAAGGGTGAGCGTGAGATGATTTGAACTCCGTTGCTAACCAAAATGCCATCGCCCACCTCGCCCGTATGTTTTTTGTAATGAATTGACACTAATTCAAGGGCTATTTTTATATACATCAAATTGCTTCAATTATTTGCATAGCCCTATGGCATAGCGTATAATGAAGTTGAGTCCTTTACTAGTAGTCAATGTTTGACCATGCCATAGCACAACGGGTACACGATGTACAGTTCTAAAAGTTGAATGAGGTTTTCTTCCTCTACCCCCTCCTTAAGGCGAGCCCACTCGCGTCCACGCCCACCCACGGCAACGTGCTTGTTCCCATCACATCGCACCACATTGCATCGCGCGGCGGTCTCCGTATGCCCGTCCGTACGCTCCTGATCCTTCTTTTGAGGATTTTGTCATTTCCGTTGCGGCTGTGTCAATAATTCCTCGTAAACTGGCAGTGTTGCTCACGCGCTGCGGTATTTTGGCACACTGAGGTGTTTGCGTGTTTCCGTTTACACTCTGAGAAAGACTCCAGTGTACATGTTCTGCAAGCGTCACAGCCCTGGTGTGGGTCTATAAAGATCCTTGTCAATCCAGAGGCCCAACAGGGTTGTGTAGTATGGTATTCAAGTCTGGAATGGTGCTGGACCTTGTGCGAGTGACTTCATCAGCAATGTCTTTTTGATAAGGCTGAAAAGTCATTGAAGAGATTCTTGTCTTTTTTTTTTTTTTTTTTTTTTTTTTGGGATTGATATCGTATCGAGGACGGCAACCCAAAATGTTGAAATAGCTACATCAATCCCCCCAAAAAATCTGTCTGGAGCTGCAAAAAAAAAAAAAAAAATGAAAGCCTTTTAATATGAGCCTTATAATGAAGTTAAATACAGTCACAATTTGTTGGATCAACAAACTAATTTTGGGCATATTAGCATAAATGACAACATTCCTACAAAGAAAGTACAATTTTCGGGTTTCAGAGAGAGATGGACAGAGACTGCTCTCAACTGAAGCCACACCGTCCTTCCTCACTATCAATGTAATATCAACAGCGGCCAGAGGGGTCCCCAAAAACAAAGATCAAGCTAAACCACAGATCTATTACTGTTAAAAGATCAACTAAACCAGTTCCAAAACATCATTATTCCGGGTGTGGCCTTTGCGGCCCGGTACCAATTGGGCCGTGGACCTTTGGTTGGGGACCTCTGATCTTAAAACCAGAGCCAATTTTTACATGATGGTCTAGATGAAGGTCGGGAATTGGGGTGCCAGATTTCAAGATGGTTGGCTCGAGAATTTCAAGTCATACTCCGTTAAAGGCGTTGCACTGAAGAGGTTTTGTTTAGCGGTTTCAAAGCTCACTAATTATGATTGATTCATAATACAGCATGTTCCTCCGCACAAAGATGTGCAGAGGCTTGGTTCCCAGTGCCACAGCCCTGCGCTCAATGAGGTGACTGAAGAAGCAATAAACGTTTCATCATCCAAACATGGCAAACCGTAAGCATAAATGGCTCGATGGCGAGTTTAATTGAAGGCGTAGTTCCATTTCTTAGTGTCGGAAGCCCGTCATTCTTGAGCGTAGGCGTTAAAAGTGATTTGTCTTCTGTGGGATTCAGAATAGCTTTTCAAAATAAAGGTTGGCCACGCTGCATTCTGCAGCCTTGAAATAGATTGAAATGGATTTTCGGCTTAGCTGACAGATAAAAATGGTTTCGAATCCTTTTGCGTAGTTTGGCTTGTTTGCCCTGTTGTTGACAAACCGGAGCTGCGTAATTGTAACGAGTTATGCCAAAAGGACGTGTTTCCATGACAGGCAGGATTTGCCTAAAGTCAAGTGATATTAATTCTATTCCTTTGTGTGGCGTAGTTGGTATGGGAAACGTGACAGTAAAAGCATTTTGATGGACTTGATACATTGTCCAAGACATTTCCTTATGACTGACACCTGAAAAATGCTGTGTGGTAAAAACGAAGGAACAATGCTTTTTTTGGCCCAATGCCGATTATTATTAGTCAAGGAGACGGATATAACATTTTCAGTAAAGCGGAAAAATCTGAGTGTCACATTTTTAACAAATTATTAATTGAGGAAATGTCAAAGATTCCACACATGGCGTTGGCCCAAATTCGTCGCTAAGGAAACACTTTTTGAAGCCCTCTTTTTGCCATGTGCTTTTTGATGAGAAGCCATGAAAAAAATGCATCGACTGAAGTGGGTGTACTCCAGTCCATGGCGGGCAGTACAGACAGTTTTTCTCAATGTTGTATTTTCACGAGGCTTCACATCATAAAGTGGGTCAAGTGGGATGACGGTTTTGGACCAATGCCAGTGAATCGTGAACTTTTTGGACATCAATATTCTATCTTTCATCTAAAAGGAAAATGATTTGACTACTAATATTCAGCATTTGAATCAGACCCTGAAAATATACAGTAAATGGTCCAATTCTACATGTTCAAACCCTTTGTTCACCCCCATACTCAACGACATTTTGGAAGACATCAACCCTGACGTATGTTTTCTGTAATTTGCCATGAGTACGTTGTCCAGCTCGGCCTGCTGGAGACGGATTACGAAGAGATCAGTTGTCTTTACGGCAAACTGCTGTTTCACGATAGATCGTGCTTGGTCGCCGAGGAAGAATTTGAATACGCGCGCAAGCCTTCTCCTCGTTCTCTCATTTTTCCGGTACAATCGACTGACTTACTTCTGCTCGAGCAATCACTGGCACACCGCCTTGACCCATATTACACTTCTGCCAAAATTTGTAGTAGATTTTTAACTGCCTGTCTTGTCCTCATTCCATTATTTTGCTTGAATCTAAATTAGGATTTGAAGACAAACTGGTTTGAGTCAAAAATGTTTTTTTTCATTAAAACAATACAAGGACATCGAATCCTACTTTTGAAATATTTTGCAATATAAATGTGAACATTAAAAGAATGCCATAGTACCATATTTACCACTGTCCGTAGCTATAACAGACATGGCAGCCTCCGGAGGGGTGCCACCCCCATGTAATATCATTTAATGACAACTAGACTGTTGATTGTATTTAAATCAGTCTGTTGGTTGCTGAGAACACATTTATTTCCAAGTTTTTGAAATCTATAATCATTTAATGTATTACTTTTTAATGAAAAACTGTCTAAATCTTACACATTGTCCCTTTAAAATTGAAGCTATGGCTTTTGAGAAGTTTTCATGCTGCCACAGGTTTAAGGACGTGAGATGAGACCGGACATCATGTTAAATGCACATTGCAGGCCGCCGATTAGCGTCAGGAACAGCAGTTTGCGAAGGAGTTTAATGAGCGGCCGAATTGAGATCGGGGGGGGGGGGGGCACAGAAGCGCTCGGCAGCTCTGCCTTTCATGCCGGTCTGAGCTACAGCGGCAGCGTCAACTTCTGACTCGGTCCAGCTTCCTTTCGTCTGAAGCCCGGCGGCGACGCTTGTCCCGAGTCAGCATTATCGGACCGCGCGGAACGCGTGTCAGTCGTAAAACATTACGGAGAAAATATGGGAGCGGAGGCCCAAGGCTTTCGCTCACGTTCGCGGTCACGCTCGACACCTTGGAACACTTGTAATCACCGCGCCAACATCTCGGCCGAGAAGGGATCGAGGCCTCCATGGCATGCCAGGCAGCCGTCGGGACTATTTGACGGCACGGGTGTAGCTAACTTCAGCCTCTTGTTTACTTTCTGCGCAGTCACCAGTCAGCTTTGGCGGTACCGGACTGACGTTTTAATGGGCTTATCCGCTAATTCGGTCCCAACACCAACAGGAATTAAAGCTCCCTGTGATTCCCTGCTCAGGATTTGGTAGACGTGCTCCGCCCATGTTAGTTGGCTTAGGCAATAAAACCGTGCATTTTAGTGCCGCTCATCTGTCGGATAGCGTCTCTGCTTTGATTTGGGCAACATATTTTAATGTGACAAAAGTGTAAAGCTAATGTCAGTAGCGTTTTTTTTCCTCCTTGAGAATCCCCGACACGATCATCACACTTGCGAAATTTCATTCATCTTTGAGTGCGGGCCCTCGATGTTTTCTCGTTTCATTTAGTGCTGCCACTTTTGAATATTTTTAGAAGCCGTTATTCCATTGAATGATTAGATACCATTTGATTTTGCCATGAAGTATTATGAACCTTTATTTTCAGGTTAGATTTTATTTGCAGTTTATTTCCCAATTATTATTGCTTTTCATTTTCTATTTTTTGTATTGCGATTGCAACAAAACGAAACAAAAAAACTCATTGTGGTTGCAGAAACGCTAATACCATTCTCTATGTGACAACGGGCAAGAGGCAGGAATAGTAATTTTTAAAAAAATATTATAGAACAAAGTTGTTGCGTATGTATAGTCTTTTTAATTACATTTTGCAACTTGACTCAAGAGAACAAAACATTGAACTCT